>NC_066554.1:1594191-1729191 GCF_024679095.1 Eriocheir sinensis | reverse complement strand
TGATGGAGTGAATCTGAGGCACATTTTTTTTATCTCTTACGGTAAATGTGACAGGAAGGGTCATACGTGTAAAAAAAAATAATGCTTTTCACATGCTGATACAATATTTTATAGGAGAGGCTACTGAGAGACTTGGGGTTAAACACACTTTAGGATGACACTTTAGGATAACAGGATGACATTTTAGGATTTTAGGGTGGAACTTAGGCGTCTTAGGGTGTTTTTGCTTAGAGGGGAATCGAACTAGGGTGTAACTTATTGGGGGGATGAGACCTTTTTTTTCCTTGGGGGGGAGGGGGGGGAGGGGGGGGGAGATGGCCATGCTGGGGTAACACTTTAAGGGGTGCGAACTGGGGTGACATTTGGGAGTGAGTGGCCGTGCTGGTAAAGTTTGGTGCATATGCAATAGCTGCGCGTGGTCGTAGTGCTCATCTCCGTCACACTGGTCCTTAAGCCTGTGGAGGGAAGAGAGCATTACCTCGGGACACAGGGGTAGTATGACATCCGGGACCGTGCGTGCTGGGGTGACAGTTTGAGGGTGACGGGTGACTAAGGGGGCTTCCAGGGGTGAATTGGGGGATGCTGGGGTGAAACTTTGAGAAGGGGGAGGTACCTTGGGGCGACATTCACGAGCATTCTGGAAGTAACCTGAGACTGCTAGACCTTTTTCAATCCCCTGGGTGGGCTAGAGAGAGAGAGAGAGAGAGAGAGAGTCTGCGGGGACACTAAACCAAATAAATTTATACTATCTAAAACAAAATTAAATGTGCAAGAAGAAGAAAAGAGAAAGAAAAAGGAGTCACACACAGAGAGAGAGAGAGAGAGAGAGAGAGATATGGGGGGGACACTAAAACCAAAGAAATTCATACTGGTGGAAAGCAAAATAAATGTGGAAGAAAAAGAACAAGTAAAAAGAAAGAAAAAGGAGTCAGAGAGAGAGAGAGACCGGGAGGGTGGGGCAGTGGAGTATCCTGTTAGGTGGGTGTTGTGGAAGTGGTGGGTGGTATGTGGTGAGTGGTTTGCCTGGTGGTGGTGGTGGTGGTGGTGGTGATGGTGGTGATGGTGTTTTGTTTGATTTCTTGGTTGATTATCCTCGTTTGGTTGAATTCTTTTTTGTTTTGTTACTATCTAAGGAAGGGTGATTGGTGGTGGTGGTGGTGGTTATGTCTTGTTTTCCTTTTGGTTGTGTGTCATTTTGGTTGAATCCTCTATTTTGTTACTATCTAGAATGTGGGTGGTGGTGGTGGCGGTGGAGGTGTTGTTTTGTTTTCCTTTTGGTTGTGTGTCTCATTTTGGTTGAATCCTCTGTTTTGTTACTATCTAGAATGTGGGTGGTGGTGGTGATGGTGGTGGTGGTGAGGAATGCGACTGTCCGGGGTTATCATCATGTTATCAGCGGGTCATCGATTCCTCTATCTATTTATCAGTCACACTCAATACTGGCCCTTATCTTCATCCTGTTTATAGCGCCTCTGCATCACGACCACTATCTGCGCCTTGTCCTTCTTCGACCTCCTCCTCCTCCACCTCCTCTTCTTCCTCCTCCTCTACCTCTCACTGCCAAGAACAGAACGCCCCAATCATCATCATCATCATCATCTACCACTCACTCCACCTCTTCTTCCTTCCCTCTCTTCTCAATTCAGTCTTCTTCAACCTATCTACTTTTTTACCCTTCTTCTTCCTCTACCTCTTCTTCCTCTACCTCTTCCTTCCACTTCCTCTTCTCGATCTAGTCTTTTTCAACCTCTTCACATTTTTTTCTCTCCTCGTCGTCCTTCCCTGTGTCAACCAACCTGTTTCGACCTTTCAAGCTATTTTTATTCACCTTTCAACCTTTTATTCCTTTTTTATTGAACTTTTTCATTTCGTTTTGTATCGAGTTCTTCACATTTTTTTTCCTTTTGTCCTGTTGATTTTTTTTTTCATAATGGTGAGTGGATTTGTTTTGCTGTTTTTCTCCTATTCATTTTTTTTCTCTTCATCTTTTCCTGCTCCACCTTACAAGTCTTTCATTCTCTTCTGCTCCTCCTCCTCCTCCTCCTCCTCCTCCTCCTCTCTTTATCAATCAGTCTTCTTGTAATGGTGAGTGAATCTATTTCCTGCTCCATCTTCTTCCTTCATCGTCTTTATCTTGCTAACCTTTTTTCCTTCTCCTCTTCCTCCTCCTCTTCCTCCTCTTACCTAACCAGTCTTTTTATGATCGTGAATGGAGTTTTTTTTTTCCTCTTCATTGTTTCTCCTTCATTCCTTGTCTCTGTCTTGCTACTTTTCTTCTTCTTCTTCTTATTATTATTATTCTTATTCCTCCTCTTCCTCTTCCTCTTAGCTAGGCAGTGTTATTATAATAGTGAGATTTTTTTTCCTGTTTCTCTTTCAATCCTTGTCTCTTTATCTTGCTACTCCTTCTTCTTCTTCTTCTTCTTCTTCTTCTTCTCCTCTTAACCAACCAGTCTTCTTATAATAGTTTTTTCTACCATTCACGTTTTCTACTTTATCTTCTTCTTCGTCCTTCTCCTCCTTCCTATTTCAATCCACCTTCTTCTAATGGTGTAATCTGTTTCCTATTCATTCTTTCTACTTCCTTCCATCCTTGTCTTATTCAACCTTACTACCCTTTCTTCCACTTCCTCCTCTTCTTCTTAATAATGAGTGGGTGTCTTTTATTTCCTTCTTCTCTTCGCTCATTCTTCATCCGAGAGAGACATCCCAGCCGTCCATCTGCCATGACTTATTAATTCATTCTTAATTGCTTTCTCCTATACCATCTCTTACCTCATCAGCCTCTCTCTCTCTCTCTCTCTCTCTCTCTCTCTCTCTCTCTCTCTCTCTCTCTCTCTCTCTCTCTCTCTCTCTCTCTCTCTCTCTCTCTCTCAACCTGTTCCATTCACCGCTTCCCTTTCCTTCCATCTCCCTCCCTCCCTTCCTTCTTTTCTCCCTACCCCATCTCCCTCCCTTCCTCCCCCGCATCTTCCTCCCCTTCCCCCCCCGTCTCTTCCTCCCCCTAAGTGAGTTGATCCAATATTGTAGTCTCTCTCTCTCTCTCTCTCTCTCTCTCTCTCTCTCTCTCTCTCTCTCTCTCTCTCTCTCTCTCTCTCTCTCTCACACACACACACACACACACACACAGAGGGAAGCATCAGTGTGGCGTGTTGTGGCGTGGTGTGAGGGAGCGTGTGTGGGTGTTGTGGTGGTGATTGTGGTGGTGGTGGTGATTGTGGTGGTGATGATGATGGTGGTGGTGATTGTGGTGGTGGTGGTGATTGTGGTGGTGGTGGTGATTGTGGTGGTGATGATGATGGTGGTGGTGATTGTGGTGGTGGTGGTGGTGGTGGTGATTGTGGTGGTGGTGATGATGATGGTGGTGGTGGGTTGTTTTTTGTAGTGATGATGTTGGTGTTATTGGTATTACTTTTAGTACTACTACTACTACTACTACTACTACTACTACTACTACTACTACTACTACTACTTAAGCGGTTGTAATCTGCGTTTTTATATTCGTTTTCTCGTATGGTGTTTTTTTTTTTTATCCTATTTTTTTTTTTTTTTCTCTTTCTCGGCGCATTTATTGAAGTTCTATTTATTTACTTACTTTTCATTTCCGTGTCATGATTTTTGTTTTGTTTATTTTTAGTGTTAATCTTTTTTTTTTTCTTTTTTTTTTGTGGCTGTCTTTATAATTCCATGTTTTTTTTTCTTTCTCCAAATTCCCTTTTTTTTTTGTTTTTGTATTTTTTTCCTCTTCTGTTTTGGTCATCATGTCTGTGCTGAGGTTTTTGCTCTTGTTAACATTTTCTCATTTATTTTCTTTCTCATTTGTCTTTTTTTTATTAATTTACCTTTTTATTATTTTTTTTTTACATTTTCTCATTCTTCACTTTTTACATTTTCTCATTCTTCACTTTTTACATTTTCTCATTCTTCACTTTTTACATTTTCTCATTCTTCACTTTTTACATTTTCTCATTCTTCACTTTTTACATTTTCTCATTCTTCACTTTTTACATTTTCTCATTCTTCATATTTATTTTTTTTCATTCTTCACTTTTTGTTGTTCTCATTTTTTGTTACATTTTTTTTTCTTCACTTCTTCTTTCTTTCTCATTTGTCTTTTTTATATTAATTTTCCTTTTTATTATTTTTTTACACCCATTATTCACTTTTCCTCTTTTTTTCCTTTTCCCTCCCTCGTATTTTTTTTTTTCATTTCCCTGTTATGATTTTTTGTTTATTTTTAATGTTAATCGTTTTTTTCGTGGATTTCTTCTTTCTTTCTCATTTGTTTTCTTTCTCATTTGTCTTTTTTATATCACTTTTCCTTTTTCTTACATTTTCTCATTCTTCCTTTTTTCCTCTTTTTTTTTTCCTCTTCCCTCCCTCATTACCTCATCCTGTCACCTCCCATTGTTCCTCCCCGTGCTCAGCTTTCACCTCGTTTACTGCCTTCCTCTTCCCTTCTATTCTCTTCCTCCCTGTATTTCATGTTCTTTTCAGTTTCTTTTCTCGGTTTCTCCCTCCTCCTCCTCCTCCTCCTCCTCTTCTTCTTCACCTCGTTTCATTCAGTCTTCTTCATCGTCTTTAATATTTTCCCTCATTTTTAGGTTCCTTTGATAGTTTTATTGTTTACTTATTTTTTTTTTTTCAGTGTTTTGTCAGTGTCTTCCTCCTCCTCCTCCTCCTCCTCCTCCTCTTCACTTCGTTTCATTGTCTTCATCTTCTTCCTATTTTTTCCTCATTTTTAGCTTCCTTCGATAGCTTTATAGTTTGTTATTTATTTTCCTTTTTTCTCAGTTTCTCCTTCCTCTTTCTCTTTCTCCTCTTCACCTCATTTCCTCCTGTCTCATTTCTTCTCATTCTTTATATTTATTTATTTATTTTTAACTAACCTCATCAGCTGTTTTCATCATTTTGCTTCCTCTTTCTTTCTTTTTCTCCTGTTTGCTCCTTGGCCCTCGTCCTCCTCCTCCTCCTCCTCCTCCTCCTCCTCCTCCTCCCCCCCTTCCATTTTCTTATTATTCTGGTTTTCATTAGTTTGTTCCTCCTCCTCCTCCTCCTCCTCCTCCTCCTCTATTCTTTATCATCCATATCGTTTACTGCTGTCCTCTCTCTCTCTCTCTCTCTCTCTCTCTCTCTCTCTCTCTCTCTCTCTCTCTCTCTCTCTCTCTCTCTCTCTCTCTCTCTTTAGCTTCTTTTTGCGTTTTCTCATTCTTTTTTTCTTTTTTTCAGCTTTCTCTTTTCTCCTGTTTCTTGTCCCCTCTTCCTTCCTTCCTCTCTTCATTATCACTTTATTTGCTTTTATCCCATCTTCTCCCTCTCACATTTCCTTCCATTTCCAGCTTCTACGTTTTTTTTTTTTTTTCCTGTTTCCTCGGGATGGGACATCCTCTTTTTTTTTATATATTACCTTTTTTCTTGCTGTTTTTTCATTATATTTTTACTTTCACCTCTCTCTCTCTCTCTCTCTCTCTCTCTCTCTCTCTCTCTCTCTCTCTCTCTCTCTCTCTCTCTCTCTCTCTCTCTCTCTCTCTCTCTCTCTCTCTCTCTCTCTCTCTCTCTCTCTCTCTCTCTCTCTCTCTCTCTCTCTCTCTCTCTCTCTTCATTCAATTCTTTACTCTTATTTTTTTTCACATTCGCTCTGTAGTATTTTTTGTTTCTTCTTCTTTTTGTTCTTCATCTTCTTCGTTCCTCAGTGGTTTCTTTTCTTATCCCTCATTTCTCTGTATTACCTCAATTCTTCGTTATTTTTTTCATCCTTTCCTTCAGTTTCTTCCTCTATATTTTTTTTGCCTCGTCACTCAGTTCTATCGTACCTATAGTTTCCCTGTTTCTAATACTCGTCTTTTCCTCCTTCAGTTCCTTCCTCTTCTAGTTCTTTTCTTGTCCTTTATGCTGTGTAGTTAGTAAGTTATCTCGTGTGTTTGTTCTAATTCAGCCTCTCCTTCAGCTTGTTCCTCTCTACTGTATATATTGTTTGCCTGTCACTTCATTTTTATCGTCTATTTTCTTTTTCTTCTCTTGTTATTTTTTCGTATCTCAAGTTGGTTCTTTTAATAATTTCTTTCCTGCCACTCATTTTTATCGTCTTCTTTTTTCTATGCTTCCTTTTCTTCAGTCGGTTTCTTTTGCATCTTTCCTTCCCTCCATCAACCTTCTTCCTGCTTGTGTCGTCAGTGCCTCAAGCCAGCCAGTGCCTTCCCTCTCTCCCCCCCTTGTGACTTCCTCCCCTTGTAATGGCTTTTTCCTCTCCGTCGCTCAAATGCTACTTACTCGACTTTCCTTCACCTTGCCCTCACTTCTTCCTTCCTTCCTTACAAGTCTTTCTTTCTTCTCTCCTTTCTTTCCCTTTTCCTCTTTTCCTTTTTTTCAAGTGTCTCTTTTCTCCCTTTCCCTTACCTTTCCTTCTCCTTACTTTTCTTTCCTTCCAAGTCTTTCTTTTCTCCTTCCTTTCCCTCTCTTTCAAGTGTATCTTCTCTCCTTTTCCCTTCCCTTTCCTTCCCCTTACTTATCCTTCCTTCCAAGTCTCTCTCTCCTTTCCTCTCCTTCCTTCACCTTTCCTTTCACTCACATATCCTTCCTTCAACATCTTTCTCCTCTTCTCCCCTTCTATTTCTTTCCCCTCATCTTTTTTTGCAAACCTTTCTTTTCCTTCCTAAATATTTTCTCTTCGTTTCTCCCTTCGCTTTCTTTCAGCTTCATACGTTTGTCTTTTCCTTTTCTTTCTCTTCTCTCCCTTTTCCTTCCTTCAAATATTTCCTTTTAAATATTTTTTTTCCCTTTTTCCTCTTTTTCGTTTTCCTTTTCCAGTCTTTCAAGTGCCCTTCCCTCCCTTCCTCTCACCACATAACCTCTCTCTAAACTGTCCTCCTCCTCCTCCTCCCTACCCTTCTCAATTTCCCTTCTCCCCACTCCCATTTCCTCTCCCCTCCTCGTCTCCTCCCCTCTCCCAACCCATCCTCACGTCCTTTTACGCTCTCTCTCTCTCTCTCTCTCTCTCTCTCTCTCTCTCTCTCTCTCTCTCTCTCTCTCTCTCTCTCTCTCTCTCTCTCTCTCTCTCTCTCTCTCTCTAATGTGATATAGTGTTCCTTGTCGCATGTTTTGAGGCGTCCATTAATATATTTTTCATCACTGGAAAGTAGAATTCGCGAAGGCATTATTTTTTTCATTTTTATCATTATCATCATCATCACCATCATCATCATCATCATCATCATCTTCCTCTTGCTGGTCTTCATCTTGTTATTGTTCCTCTTGTTTTATTTCTTCTTTCTTTTCCTCTTCTTCTTCTTGTTCTTCTTTTCTTCTTCCTGTTCTTTTTTCTTCGTACTTTTTGATGTTCAGTAAGACGTGAGGGTGTTGGTTGCTGGGTAAAGAAGAGGGAGGAGGAGGAGAATAGGGAGAGAGATTTGAAAGGGAGGGAGGGAGGGAGGGATAGATAGATAGAGAGAGAGAAAGGGGGGGAGTGAAGAATATGGGAAAGAAAGAGGGAATAGTAAGGATTGGATAATGTGTGAGAGGGTGATAGGAAAAGTGGAAGGAGGTATTATTATTATTATTATTATTATTATTATTATTATTATTATTATTATTATTATTGTTGTTGTTGTTGTTGTTGTTGTTGTTAGGCATTTGTCACCTGTTGTATAGCGTGGGAATGTTTTATTTTTATTTTTTTTAGGTGTTTGGTTTACATTCTCTCTCTCTCTCTCTCTCTCTCTCTCTCTCTCTCTCTCTCTCTCTCTCCAAGGGTGTAATTAGTTCTTTCGTATGAAGGGGGTCACTTATTTATGGCTGTGTGTGTGTGTGTGTGTGTGTGTGTGTGTGTGAGGTGCGGGTTATTATACCAGTTAACTCTGATAGGTGTGTGTGTGTGTGTGTGTGTGTGTGTGTGTGTGTGTGTGTGTGTGTGTGTGTGTGTGTGTGTGTGTGTGTGTGTGTGTGTTGCATCGCCCTTCAGGAACAGGTTGTGAAGGGAAGAGGAGAGAGAGAGAGAGAATGGAAAAAGGGAGGGGAGGGTTAGGGAAGGGAAAGGGAGGGAAGGGATGGGGGAGCAAGTACAGGATCTTTGAATAATTATTATGATGGGAAGGGGAGGTGAAGGGGAAGAGGAAGAGGAGGAGGAGGTTATGGTGATGGGAGTGTTTGAGGGGTAGTAGAGGTGGTGGTGGTGATGGTGGTCGTGATGGCTGTAGTAATGGTGGTGATGATGGTGATGGTGATGGTGGTGGTGGTGGTGGTAATGGTGTCGAGAAAGTGAAATTGTATAATCCTAAGACCATTTTCCTCTCCCTCCTCCTCCTCCTCTTCCTCCTCTCCCTCTTCCTCCTCCTCCTCTCCCTCTTCCTCCTCTTTCTCTTCTCCCTCTTCCTCCTCTTCTTCCTCTTCCTCCTCATCATCTTCTCCCTCTTCCCCCTCTTCCTCTTCTCCCTCTTCCTCCTCTTTCTCTTCTCCCTCTTCCTCCTCATCATCTTCTCCCTCTTCCTCCTCATCCTCTTCTCCCTCCTCCTCCTCTTCCTCTTCCTCTTCCTCCCCCATCTCCACTTCATCATCTATCTCCTTTAGTTACCCTTCTTTCTTTTGCTTACTAACACACGCTTTCGTCTTGTTTCTTCAGTTATTATTATTTTTTCATTTCCTTGCCCTTCTTTTCACTTCTATTACTTCCTGTTCTATTTCGCTTTCCATTTACCATCTTTTACTTTCCATACCTCTTTTTCTTTTCTTCTTTTCTCTCACTTGCTTTCTTTTTTCTGTCTGTCTTCTTGTTTTCTTTGTTTCATCCAACTTTTCTCTTTTCTTCCCTTCCATTTTTTTTCCTTTCTCTTGTTTCCTTATTTCCGATTCTCCTTTTTCCCTCTTTTCCCTCTCCCTTCCCTTTCTTTTTTTCAGTCTTTTCTTCTCTTGTTTTTTTCCTTCATCCTATTCTCCTTTCCCCTTTCCTTCTTTCTCTGTAATTCCTATTTCTTATTTTCCTTGTTTTTTTTTCTCTAGCATATCCTCTCTCATTCCTTTCCTCCTCCTCCTCCTCCTCCTCTTTCCCTTGTAATTCCATCCCAATATGTATATACACACAACCCCTCCCTTCCCTCCCCTTCCCTTCCCTTCCTCTTTATCATCCTCTTCTTCCTCCCTTCCCTGTGTCTCATTACTCACTTCTCCATCATCTTCATTACCTCCTTCACTTTATTTCCTCCCCCTCCTTACCTCCCCCTCTTCAGATCATGTGTCTCCCCCCCCCCTCCTCTCCTCCCCTCTCCCCTCTTACTCCCTTCATTTTTACTCTCTTCTTTCCCCTCATCTATCTACGAATCTTCATCTTTCCCTTCTCCTTCCCATTTTCTTTCTCTTTTTTTCCCTCCCTCCTCTCTTCTTTCCCCTTTTCTTTGTCTCCTTTTCATTCCCTCATCTCTCTAATTTCTCCTTTTTCTACCCCTTCTATCTTTCCTCCTTTTCCTTCTTCTAGTTTTCATCTTTCCTCCCTCTCTCTCTTTTCTTAATTTTCTCTCCTTCCTTTCTTCCTTCTCCTCCCTGTCTTCTTTCTATCTCTCCCTTTCTTCCCTCACCCATCCCTTTTTCCATTCTCCTCCCCCTCCTTTCGCTTCCCCTCCCTTCCCTCTTTCTCCTTTTCTTTATTTTCTCTCCTTTCTTCCCCCTTCATCCCCTCCCTTTATCTTTCCTTCCACACTTTCCAATCTCCTCTTCCTCCTGTTTACTTCCCTTCTCTTCGCCCCTTCTCCCCTCCCCTTGTTTATCCTCTCCCTTCATCCCTCCTTTATCACCCTTCTGCCACCTCCCTCACCCTCATACTTCCCCTCCCCTCCTCTCTCTCTCTCTCTCTCTCTCTCTCTCTCTGGCAAATTGCTGTGCCACGAGAGAGAGAATGGGAAATTAAATATTTAGGAGTTTTATGGGGAGGATAAAGAAGAAATGGAGGAGGAGGAGGTAAACATAAGTGCCATACGGATATACTAAAAGGAGGAGGAGGAGGAGGAAGAAGAAAGCATTGTGTCATAGGAACATAATAGGAAGAGGAGTAGGAGGAGGAGGAGGAGGATAGAGTGTTCGCTGTATTCCCTTCGGTGTCGCTTATTGTACCTTTTATTGACTCCCTCTCCTCCTCCTCCTCCTCCTTCTTCCTCCCTCCCTCCCTCCCTCTCCCCCTCCTCCTTCTACTTCCTCCCTCTTTCTATTTCCCTCCCTCCCTCTCTCCCATACTCTCTCTCCCCTTTATATTCTCGTTCCATATAACCCTCTTCCTCCCCTCTCTCCTCTTCCCTCCCCATCCCTTGCCCTCTCCTCTTCCCTCCCCTCCTCTCTCCCTTCCCCTCTCCTTCCCTTTGACCCCCCCCTTACTCTCCCTTCCCTTTTCCCTCTCCTCCCCATCTCCCCTCACCCTCTCTCCCCTCCGCACCTTCCCTCCCCTCACCACTTTCCTCCTCTCCCCTCCTCTCCCCTCTCCTCCTCTTCCCTCCACTCACGTCCTGATGCTTGTTGCTAACCACACGATTCTTCCCTCCATTTCTCTTCCTCCTTCCCTCCCTCTCCTTCCCTCCTACCTCCCGTCTCGCTCCATTCTCCATCACTTTCCCCTTATTCTCCTTTCTTCTCCTCCTCCTCCTCCTCAGCCATCTCACGTACACTTAAATACTTCGTTTCTTTGTATCTTTTCTTCTTTCGACTTTCGTTTCTTTCGTCTTTCGTCATTTTCATCCTTTCTTTATATCTCGTTTATTCTTTTGTTTTCCTTTATTTCATTTCATTACTTTTGTTCTCTTTGTATTCTTTATGTTTCTTATTTTTCCTCTTTTTTTCTTTCTTAGTAAGGCCCCGTTCACACTGTGCCGCCTCTGGACCACGACAACCCAGCGGCTCGGGGTATACGAGGTCTCAGGTGGGAAATGTTGATGTGAAGGGGTCGCACATGGTCGGAAAGAGGGCTAGAAACGATCGCCGGATGCTGAGTCGGCACAGTGAAGGGGACCAAATAGTCGCTGGGTTGTCGTGGCCCAGCAGAGTCGCCACAGTGTGAACTTAAGGGACTATTAGACTTGGCAAATTATCCGTGGATCTTCAGTCAAACCATGATTTCCGCTGGCGTGGTTCTCATATTTCCGTGGTTTTCTAACGTGTCCACGATCTTCCAAACTTAAGGTAGATTTAACCGAAGGACGACGGTATTACTCACCATCATCATGAGCAGCAATAACGAGAAACAAATGAGAACCACGCTAGCGGAAATCGCGGTTTGACGGAAGATCCACGGAAAATTTGCCCAGTGTAATAGCCCCTTAAAGGCGTCACCACAGAAGGCTTAGATGGTAGGTGATACTCGTCCTGAAATAGTCACTGGGTTAATTTTGGAAGGGGCAAGAGCTTAGGCTAACGGAGAAGCAGCAGGTTCGTAAGCAAACTAACCAAACACTAAGTAGTTAAAAAAAAAAATCGTGTAGTATTTGGCGTTCATACAGAAGCTTAAGAAATCTGACAACACACACACACACACACACACACACACACACACACACACACACACACACACACACAGAGGAAATTCCTTAGTATCGGTTGTTGTGATCTGTGTTTTTCCGTTCGCCTTTATAATGATAACAGAAACAAAGGTCTGTATGTTGGGACTTCGTGTTTCATTTACGTGTTTTTTCTACTGTTTTTTAAGGTTGTTCGTGTTTCATTTACGTCTTTTTCTACTGTTTTCTAAGGTTGTTCGTGTTTCATTTACGTCTTTTTCTTCTGTTTTCTAAGGTTGTTCGTGTTTCATTTACGTCTTTTTCTACTGTTTTCTAAGGTTGTTTGGGTTCGTTTACGTTACTTAATTTTCTCTCGTTTTGTATTGTTCTTTAAGCGCTTACAAAGGACCTGTGGCTTTTTACTCCTGTCTTGATATAAAGAATACTTAATATGGCCCAAATTCTTATACATTTCAGGGCTCACACACCCACATTTGATAAAGCTTTTGTAAAGGTTGTGTTAATATTTCCATAGGTAGTTTTACGAGTCTTAGGGATAGTTTGACCCCATGGCACGTGACCTATGACTGCGACGTGACTGTGTAATTAAAGGATGTGGTATACCATGCGAGGGGCGTCTTAGGATAAGGCTTGGGTTTGATATGGAGCCGCTGAGTTTCCGGGGGTACATTTCCTCTCTCTCTCTCTCTCTCTCTCTCTCTCTCTCTCTCTCTCTTACATTTCCTCTTCTCAATTTTCATTATTTTTCATTTTTCGTTACTTTCCCATTTTTTTTCGAATTCCGCATCTATAACTATTTTTATTTTGTTTTGTTTTTTCTCTATTTTCATCTTTCGTTGTCTTTCTTTTTTTCCATTTCCAGATCTAACTTTTTTTCTTTCTCTAATTCACTTTCTTTTCGCTCTTTGTTTTTTATCTTTCGTCGTCTTTCATTTTCCATTTCCGCGTTGTAACTTTTTTTTTTTTTTTTTTTCACCTTCGTTGTCTTTCTTTTTTTCCATTCCCAGATCTGTAACTTTTTTCTTTCTCTAATTCACTTTCTTTTTTGGCTCTTTTCTTTGTTTTTCATCCTTCGTCGTCTTTCTTTTCTTTTTCCATTTCTAGATCTGTAACTTTTTTTTATCCTTATGTGTGTCTCTTTATTTTTCATCTCTCGTTGTCTTTCTTTTTTCCATTTCCACCATTGTAACTTTTTCTTTCTCTATAATTTACTTTCTCTTCGCCCTTTACCGAGGAAAACGCCGGGAAGGGGAGAGGAGAGACGGGGGTGATAGTTATTATGAAAAGGGTCCATATGACACTAATGGGGGGGAGGAAGGGGGTGCTGGAGGGCGCTACGTGTATGGGAGACGAGATTTCTGTTGTTAGCATGGGGGAGAATTGTAAGGGAGGGCGATAGTGCTGTTATGGAAGAGGTCAGGATTGTGTAGTGTACAGTAGCAGTGGTTGAGGTTGAGGATAGGACATTTCTGAGCTTACAGTGGGGAGACGAGATTGCTGAGGGTAGTACAGGGAGAGAGTTGTAAGGAAGGGCGATAGCACGGTCGGTATGATGAGACACTTTCACTCCCCCATCAACTATTTTTAAAGGTCAAAACGGGGATCAGTCAGATTCAAATGAGTGTTTCTTTAGGTTCATGGTACAGAAGAACGGTCACACTACCACCAGGGTCATAAAACTACTTCTGGAAATGCCCAAAAATCCTACGAAAGCCTTGTCAAATATGTGAACTTTGGTGACGAAATGTTTTGTAATACGGTCTTACAGGTATAGAAAAGGATAGGGTAGTGGTAGTAGCCGAGGTAGGCGTTGCGAATAGGATTGAAAGTGAAGAGTTTTGATGCTAAGTGCGATTAGGGTAACATGGAACTCTCTCTCCAACTCCACAGGGCTATATTTTCAAACGTTCCGGGAAGGGATTTAGTAGGTATAGAAAAGGTTAGGGTAGTGGAGTGTAGTAGCCGAGGTAGGCGTTGCGTTTTCTTTTTTCTCCGTGTTTTTTTTTTTTTTTCTATTTTCTTTTTTTTTTTTGCTTCTCCATTTTCTTTTTCTTTTTCGTTCTCCATTTTCTTTTTCTTTTTCCTTCTCCATTTTCTTTTTCTTTTCTTTCCTCCTCCTCATTCCATAGCTTCTCCATCACTGCATGTATACTTTCATTCTCCTTCTTTTTCCTTCCCAATTTTCTTTTTCTTCTCCCCATTCCATTGCTTCTCTCTTCATCTTTCCTCTTGTATTCCCATTTTCCTTTCATGGTTTCTACTTCTCTTATCTTCTACTTCATCACTTCTCCCTCCATCCCAATACGCATACTTTCCTTCACTTCGTTTTGTCTATTTTATATGATTTTTTACCTACTCTCCTCTCTACTCCATCTCTTCTCTACCCTCGCATACATACTCTACACCCTCTCTGGCAGGACTAAAGAGAAAGGGGGAAGAGGGAAGGGTTTTTGTGCGACGCCTAAGTGGTTTAAGGCGAAGAGTCTCGAGTTGGTGTGTTTATAGGGCCTAAGTTGTAAGGCTTAAAGTTCGTGGTGAAGGCGTGAGGGTGCCGGCGCTGGGTGAGCCATGGGGAAGGGTCTGTCTGTCTCGGGGGCTTGGCTTTTGGGGGTAATGCTCATTGTGTTGGGTGAGCCGTCGTGTGTGTGTGTGTGTGTGTGTGTGTGTGTGTGTGTGTGTCCATGAAAGGTTAAAGGTTCCTGTGTGTGTGTGTGGTGGTGGTGGTGTTGGGGGGTGGTGGTGGAGTGGGGTCAAGGTGGTGGTAGTGGTGGTGATGGTGGTGGTGAGGATAAGGTTGGCTGGTGTTAATTAAAATTTGTAGAGAGAGAGACATCCCCACAAAGTCAAAGTATATGTTTCCCCATGTTTAAATAAAAGAGAGTAATTTAAAGGTCTCAGAAATTTGTTTTAGAGAGAGAGAGAGAGAGAGAGAGAGATTAATGAAGGGGGGGGGTATTATGACGCCTTACTAAATTAACATGCTAACTCTTTCGATCTCATATTTTAACTCTTTGTACAGGAAACAGCTTATTGTCAGTTTGTTTTTTCTTCTCACTTTGTTTTGACCTCAATTGACCTGACTCATATGCCCTAAAGAGAAAGGGTTTAAATGGTAGATGAATAACGAGAAACATAAATGGAGATAATTGCCTACAGACGAGTAACCAAAGTAACATTGACAACCTAGGAATTTCAGGAAGTTAGGTTAGAGACAGAGAACAGGACGGACCGACGGAACAAGAATGGGTTTAAATGTTAGTTGAATAAGGAGAAAAATAAATGGAGGTAATAGTCTTCAGATAAGTAATTAAAGTAACAGTGACGACCTAGGAATTTCAGGAAGTTAGGTTAGAGAGAGAGAACCGGATGGACCTACGAAACTAGAACCTTCGTAGGGGCAGGATGGAGTACACTAACACCAGACATAGATAAGTAGAACGTCGGGGAAGGTCTTCGTCTCGCGGTGGACTAATGATTCAGTGATGATGATGATGAGGAGGAGGAAGTACAGGGAGGTTTTTAAAGGGCAGGGAACTATGTTTTAAGGGGGGGAAGTTAAGGGGAAGAGGAGAACAGCAGGCCTAAGGGATTTAAAGAGCAAGGAGACAAAGTTTAGGGAAGTAGGTGAAGCCAGTGGTGTGTGTGTGTGTGTGTGTGTGTGTGTGTGTGTGTGTGTGTGTGTGTGTGTGTGTGTGTGTGTGTGTGTTTAAAGGGCAGCTAATGGTTGTGCCAGAAGATGATAGACATAGGCTCAGGGGTCAAAGGGTGAAAGATGTCTATGTGTGTGTGTGTGTGTGTGTGTGTGTGTGTGTGTGTGTGTGTGTGTGTGTGTGTGTGTGTGTGTGTGTGTGAAAAAAAGGAAGAAAATAATGAAAAAAAAAGAAAATTAAGAACATAAAGCTTTCGTATACTGAAGGTGAAAATCGTACTTATCTTTTGTTTTGTTTTCCCGTTTGTCTTTCTTAAGTATGATTGCAAGAAAAAAAATAGGTTTGTGTTTTGGAGGAATACTGTAGGAATGAAGGAATCGAGTGGCAAGTATATGTAGTTTGATTATTATTATTATTATTATTATTATTATTATTATTATTATTATTATTATTATTATTGGTGTCCCTTTCACTTCTCCCCCCCTCTCTCTTCCTTCCACTTTTCCTTCTTTCCCATTCTTCCATTCTTCTCTTCCTCTTTCCATTCCTCCTTCCCTTCCAGTCCTTCCTTCTTCCCTCTTTCAGCATTTCTCTCCTTCCCTCCTTTCTTTACAGCTCTCCCTACCTCCCTTCCTTTCTCTCAGTCCATTCCCTCTCCCTTCTCTCCATTTCCCTCCCTTCCTTCCACATCTCCCTTCTTTCTCCTTCCTTCTCCCTCCCTCAGACCGCAGATTATCCACCCCCCTTCCTTCTCCCCTTCCCCTCTGATCGATAAGGGGTAGAGAACCTCGTTAAGGGTAGAGATGATCCCTCGGTCCACTGATCCCCCCTCCCCCTTTCCTCCCTTCCTTCACCTCCCCCATCTCCCCTCCCCCTCCCCACACTCCCCCATCTTTTCCCTTCATCTCCCTCTTCCCCCACTCCACTCTCCCTTCATCTCCCCTCTCCCCTCCCGTCATCTTCCCTCCCCTTCATCTCCCTTCCCTCATCTCCCCTTCTTTTTTTCCCTTATCTTCCCTCTCTTTGCTCCCTTCCTTCCCTCATCTTTCCTATCTACTTTCCTCCCCTCTCCCTCCCTCCCTCTTTCCCATCTTCTTACATACCTCCCTTCCAACATATTTTCTTTCACACTTTCCTCTTCTCTCCCTCTTCGTCTTCACTATGTTCTTATATATCTCCATTTTCTCCCATTTCTTCCCTTTCGTGTATTTCCATATCCCTATCCTTTTGTTTCGTCTCCCCTCCCTACCCAAGTTTTCTCTTCTTTTTTCTCTCTCCTGTCTTCTTCTATACCTTCATTCTCTCCCCTTCTTCCCCCTTCATGTATTCCGTTTCTTCTCCACTCCCCTTTTGCTTCATCTCCTTTTCATTCTTGCTCTTTATCTCTTCTCTCATCTCCTCTATCTCTCTCTTCATTTCACCGTCTCTCTCTGCCTCGTTTCCATCCCTCCCATTCCATATTTTATCTCCTCATTCTCTTTTCTCATCCCTTTCCCTTCTCTTCATTTCACCTCCTCTCTTCTGCTTCTTTTCCATTCCTTCTCATTCCGCATTTTATCTCCTCATTCTCTTTTCTCATCCCTTTTCCTTCTCTTCATTTCACCTCCTCTCTTCTGCTTCTTTTCCATTCCTTCCCATTCCGCATTCTATCTCCCCTTCCTCACTTATCCTCATTCATTGCTTTATCTTCCCTCCCTGCCTCCACCCTCCACCCATTCATTCTCTCATCCCTCCCCCTTCCTCTCTCCTCCATTCATTCCCTCCACCCCTACGACCTCCACCTCGCAACCTTTCATTATCGCCCTCATCCTCTCTCTCTTCCTTCCTTCCTATCTCTCCTCTGCTAACTGCTTTTCACAGTCTGTCCCATCTATTCCTGGGGACATGTTCTTAGACCGTTCGGCGCCCAAGATCATATATTCAGCAAGCCTTTCGTAAGAGTTTGGGGCATTTCCAGGGGTAGTTTAATGGCCCTGGTGGTAGTCTGACCCATCTTCTATACCATGCTTGTAAAAACTCTCATGAAAACCCAATTCGTAGGAGTTTAGGGCATTTCCAGTGGTAGTTCAATGGCCCTGGTGGTAGTTTGACCCATCTTCTATACCATGCTTGTAAAAACTCATGAAAACCCAATTCGTAGGAGTTTAGGGCATTTTCCAGGGGTAGTTTAATGGCCCGGATGGTAGTCTGACTCTTCTCCTGTACTATGAATGTGAAAAAAACCCGCATGAAAACCCAAATGATCTCCTTTTCGACCTGTGGAAATAGTTGATGTTAGAGATGGAAGCGCCTGAGTACACCGTCCTTGAAGTTCACTCTTATACAAATCTGACCTTATCATTGTCGTCATCAACTGCTACGTTTTTTTTTCCCACATGTCAGGTGGGAAAAAATCTGTTGTTGAGTGACGTAACTAAACACACACACACACACACACACACACACACACACACACACAGATAAAGAGAGAGATAGTGAGGGAATGTGACTGTGTGTGTGTGTGTGTGTGTGTGTGTGTGTGTGGCTGGATTGCGGTTAAGCGGTAGAAGAATGAAAGGGGGAGGAAGATAGGGGTGGAGAGAGAGAGAGAGAGAGAGAGAGAGAGAGAGAGAGAGAGAGAGAGAGAGAGAGAGAGAGAGAGAATGTCGTGCAGGAACCATCCCCCCCCCTCTCTCCTCCACACGTATTCTTCCACCTCTCCACCCCCTCCCTTTCTCCTCCCCTCTCCCCCTTCCCCCTCCCCTCCCCTCCCCTTTATCCATTATGCATTGAGTATAGAGAGAGAGAGAGAGAGAGAGAGAGAGAGAGAGAGAGAGAGAGAGAGAGAGAGAGAGAATTAATGTAGAGTGAGTCATTCTGTCATTATTCAGAGAGGAAGTAAGCCTCGTGGACAGCTTTTATGTGTGTTTTTTTTTCTCTTACACACACACACACACACACACACACACACACACACACACACACACACACACACACACACACACACACATTACATCCCCTCCCTTCACTATGTCTTGTGTATTCTCCTTACTTTTGTTTTTCTTTTGTTGTATTATTATAGACAAAGTTAGGTCCATACGCTATGTAGCTGCGCGTGGCTTCAGTGCTCATCTCCGTCGCATTGTCCTTTTGAAGCAGTTTTTATAGGCCGTTAAATGTTACCACCATAGGACCTTAGTGTGTGTGTGTGTGTGTGTGTGTGTGTGTGTGTGTGTGTGTTCAAGGGTAACAGATTGACCAATAATACCAGAGAGCCTTTGATGACCCTTTTAAAGGCATCAGATTATTCTTTGACACCAGAAGGCCTTAGTTGACCCCTTTAGAGTTTTGACCCTTTATATAACCACCAAGGCCTTACACTCGCCTTATCAAACGTTTGGGACTTCGATTACGAACGTCGGGTTGTCATGAGTGTGTCTGCCGTTCCCACTCTTGAACAGGACAGGCTAGGTCAGGTCAGGTCAGGTTATGTTATGTCATGTAATGTTAGGTTTAGTTGGAATAGGGATCACAATGAGGGTATTTTCCAGAACACCCCGTGGTTAGCATTAATGGACTAAGCCTTCGAAGAGCTTGATAATAAAGACCTCAGTGAACCATTTAGAGACACCAGTTTCAAGGGAGCTTCGTACCGATGATGCAATGATTCCCGGATGCATTAAATCTCTTCCTGACAGTTTATCAGTTTGTTTTGTCACCGTTTATCTGCATTTTATCATTATTTTTCCCAGTCAGCGTTATGTAACCTTAGCTGCGACGTGACAGACCATTGTTGGGTAGCTTTTGAGGGTCTGTTTCTATCTGCATTATATCATTATTTTTCCCAGTCTGCGTTATGTAACCTTAGCTGCGACGTGACAGACCACTGTTAGGTTGCTTTCGAGGGTCTGTTTCCGTAAAATTGGTAAATAATGTCTGTGAGTGAAAGGGTCTATAGGGCGGGCTGTTATTATGAAAGGGTGTACTTGTATTGCGGGGGACGGGGCAATCGTAAGGGTTTATTTGGATTGTATAATGATGCATCACAGTTCTATTCCTCTGGTGTCGTAGATTATATATTTAGTGGAACTTTTGTATGGTGGTGGTATTTATGGAACTTGACTTTGATATTTGCGGGACTTGACTTTGGTATTTGTGGGACTTGACTTTGGTATTTGTGGGACTTGACTTTGGTATTTGTGGGACTTGACTTTGGTATTTGTGGGACTTGACTTTGGTATTTGTGGGACTTGACTTTGGTATTTGTGGGACCCCCTTATAGAAATGGGAAAAACTGCAGAGGGTTTGTGGGACTTCAGAAGAACTCTACACATGTTTATTGGTTTTTACATTTTTAAGTTGGTTTTACTTGAGTTTGAGCTTTATTTACATTGCATTTCAGACATATTGGAAATAAACATAATTTTGAATGGTAGTTGATTTATAGAAAAGAATTACATGCATCCGTTAGCATCTCTTGGGATTGGAAAATTGAGAAAACAATGACCTGAAAGAATACTGCCACACGCTGGAAATGCATGGCGTCCATCACCTTGAGGAATGTTCTCTAACAGACCATATTTTAGGTAGCGGTGAAATAGTTTATCGTCCCCTTGAAGGAGGCATGGCCCAGGAGGCTCACCTCCCCAGCGGGCACAGAAACAATTTGAGGCGGAGAACTTTTGAGGAAAATGTATGAGAGTTGACGGACCAGTGGACGGAAAGTGAGTGACCTAAAAAAAATATGAGTTGGTGAAGCCTTGTGTCCCTCTGAATTGGCACGGGCAGTGAGGGTGTTGGCACCATGATGACGGACAGGATGTGGAGTCGCCTGCACTCTCTGTACCATAAGGTGGTGGGCGGGGCGGCCGGCCTCGCAGAGGCTGGGCAACAGCCCGAGGCACTGGGCAGGCAGAGGCTGCAGGAGTCTGTGGCGGTGAAGCTGAAGGGCAGGTAATGCTGCTGTGCTGGGGAACAGGTGTACACACACACACACACACACACACACACACACACACACACACACACACACACACACACACACACACACACAGTCACACACACACACACACACACACACACACACACACACACACACACACACACACACACACACACAGTCACACACACACACACACACACACACACACACACACACACACACACACACACACACACACACACACACACACACACACACAGTCTCACACACACACACACACACACACACACACACACACACACACACACACACACACACACACACACACACACACACACACACACACACACACACTTGTCACAGATTTAAAAAAAGGCAACTTCATTATATTACTAAAAGTTGTATTATATTTTGATGCAAGCAACTATGGTAGTTTTAACATAATATTCACTGGACCCTTGTTTGTCAAAAATGATGATTCTTGGAAAAATTTCAGGGAAGAAAGCTAAAATATTTATTGTATATTCTTTCTAATGCATATTTTTTGTGTCTTTTATAACCTCAAAATTCTTATTTATTGGCTAATATTCCACACTGGCTCCAACTCCAACATATTTGTATGTAAATACTGTAGATTTACAATGATTGGCAACATTTTTCATGCTGTTAACCTTGCCTGTTTTGCCACATTTCATAACTATGGTTAAGTGGTAAACATCAGGGTTAATAGTCACAAACACTCCTGCTGTCATTCACTTACACACTCACACTCTATCCCTCACAACTCTTTAATGTCCCACAAAGTTCCCCTGCCAGGCCTGTCATCTTCTCCATGATAAAGAAAGATGAATGCAGCATTTGCTTACTTTTCTATCAAAACATAATTCTGTTCTCTTTGTGTGTCTCCTCACTCCTGTTTTGTTCATCTTGTTCCCTCATTTTGCCTTTCTGATCTCTGTTGAAGCCTTGATGCATCCCTCATTCAGTTTGTTTCCTTTCTCTTCCTCTGGTACGTTCCTCTTAAATCAACATACTTCTCTATTTTTTCCTTTTAATTTAGTAGCTGTAACAAACACCAACACATCCACAGAATGCAGAAAATGAATCCGGTACATGTTTGCTATCTTTACATAAAATTCACTTCCCTTCAGAACCAGAGTAGCACCAACACTATCTTCTTCCCATGAACAATCAAGATTGATTAAAGAGATTCAGTTTTTATTTATTTATTTTTGCTGACATTCCACAGAGGCTCCATTTCTGCGACATTTATCACTTTGTTTTCCTGGTTGCTCATGATTCATATGCTGTGTGTATGTGTGAGTGGCAGCAGTGACCTTGAACAGCCCAGCATTGACCCGCCTCCTTTCCACAGATGGTTTCACCCCAACGTCTCGGGCCTGGAGGCCGAGGTGCTGCTGAAGGAGCGGGGCATCGAGGGCTCCTTTCTGGCCCGGCCCTCCAAGTCCAACCCAGGCGACTTTACTCTCTCCGTGCGGTGAGTTGTGAGGAGGAGTGGAACTCGTATTGTAGGCCATGACAGAAGCAGCAGTAAGGTTAAAGTAAATTGAGATGTTTTTTATTATTTAATTTAACAACTTTACATCATTCACAGGCATCATAGGAAATTGTTTATATATTTTTATAGATATTTATATTATTTTATGCGTATCTTGTATATAAATTTTTTAACAAATTTAAATTATTTTATGTGAATTTTGTATACAGATTTTTATACATATTTATATTTAAAAGGCTCGGAAAGGAAAAGCAGTCAGGCAAAATCTAGTGATGAGCGAAATCCAGTCCTGGCACACATGGAAGTCTTTTTAACATTCTCAGTGTGGTCTTGGTGCTCATTGACATGAATGAGGGAATGTGTTGTCTTGCCTGCCCACTGCCATGTAAGGGCACGAGGCAGGATGTCATGTACCCTCCGACTCTGGAGGAGAGCATTGTGGTCAGAAAGGTGTGGGGAGGTAAACCAAGCCTTTCTGAGTACTTTTCAACCCTTGTAGTTGTCTGAAGGCAGGCAAGCACCCCCATACATCTAGAGAACTGCTTCTGTCATGTGTGGTAATATAGTATTCTGGGACTAAATGTACCATACTGCACATGACTGAAGCTTTTTTCTACCGTATCCTAAAATGCATTCCAGCACTGGGTTAAGAAAGTCTGCTTTAACCCATACAAAGGAGAGCTTAATTCTGATCTCTTCAGTGCCAGACTTTTGCTTAATACTGATATGCTTTTACTGGAAAGGACAAAGAAACTATTAGAAAATTAGAATTGCTGAGTTTCCTGAAGCCTTTACAGTGCTGCAAATCTTGATCTGCTCAGAGTACTTTACTGGAATTAGGAAATAAAAATAAAGTTTCCTGCTCATGTGAGAGACTCGGCTTCTGTAGTAGGATCATAAATATCCATCCCTAACTTCAGCTTGCTATATAAAATGATATTCACACTATTTCAATGCCTTTATTTGTTAAGTGTGAAGGAACTGGTGTGACAAAAAGTGAGAGTAACAAGGATAGGGGTTACACACACTACAGGGTATGACTCTTGGGCAAGAAGCCAGAAGCTGCCTGCCTGGAGGCTTCATATCCAGACAGGTTGGGTCACTTCCCCCTTTACACCTTGCAGGCTCCTGACACTCACTGGGGGAGGAATTTTATGTATAATGATAGGGAATATGTCTAATGAGTTCTTTTGCCATGGCTTGGATATCACTGAGTTAAGTGGAATAGTTATTCAATTACCTCTCACTACTTTTGTATTGTAATTATGACTAACTTATTTGCCCTTCACCGCACTTATCACAGGGTCACATTGAACTAGTATGTAACAAACTTCATTTTGTTTTCATCCATATAATTTTCCAAGGACAGTGGGAATAAGTATATATCTATGTATCCCTCAGTGTGTTGTAAGCTAAAGGCGATGTGATCCTACAACACAAGAGGCTTAACTAAAGGACTGGTTGCCTCAGTGTTTTGGCCTGGACCATGTGTCAAAAGAGTCTAGTAACTCACCTGCCTTTTATAGGAAATGGAATTACAACTTCTATCAATAACGATCTTTTAACATTTACCTACAATTGGATTTTTAACAGGATGATGGATGCTTCTTGTACTTTATTGGGACATCGGAAAAGTTGTTTATTTCATTTTATAATTTGTTAGAGTTTGTTTTAAAAAAAGAAAATGAGAGAAAATATAATGAATGAAAAACAAGAAAAAAAGAAAGAATACAAGAATGAAAATTAATTTCATACAATGACAAAATTAAATTCTCATCCACGTGTGCATTGATTAATACATTTTTATCCATGCAGACACAGGAGAGGTAAAAATTAATTCATCCTGTCCCTGTTCATGCTGATTAATAAGTTTCCCCGCTTGCAGACGGAATGGAGAGGTGACACACATCAAGATTCAGAACATGGGAGACTTCTATGACCTGTATGGCGGGGAGAAGTTTGCCACACTGGCTGAGCTGGTGCAGTTCTACATGGAGAACCAAGGCCAGCTGAGGGAGAAGAACGGAGAGGTCATAGAACTCAAGTACCCCCTCAACTGTGCTGACCCAACCACAGAGAGGTGAGTCTGAGCAGCAGCCTTACTTGATGCAAGATTACTCCAGTAAAAGTGTGTTGGTCAGAATTCCGCTGGTCTGAAACTCCCAGTAATCCGATATCTTGAAGGCAGGAAATTTGAATCCTCCGAAAATCATCTTTCCAAATTCCTAAAGGCAGGAAATTGTAGTTTGAAATAGGCAGTTCCCTGTATTCCAGAGTGCATGAAATAAGAGAAAAATATAGTGCTATTACTATTTATTTACTGGATGTAGAGGGTCCAAACTCACTACTCTTTTGTATCCCGCAGGTGGTTTCATGGCCACTTGTCAGGGCGTGAGGCTGAGAAGCTGATCCTTGACAAGGGGAAGAATGGAAGCTTCCTGGTCCGGGAGTCACAGAGCAAGCCCGGAGACTATGTCCTGTCTGTCCGCACCGACGACAAGGTCACCCACGTCATGATCAGATGTGTGGTACGTAGAGGTGGATGGTATTCTTGGCAGTTGCCTGGCCAGCTGTGTGTGTGTTTCTTGATTAGCTGGACTTCTGTCAGTGATGTGGCTCAAAGGCAATGTGACCTTTCTTGGGTAAGGGGTTAGTTAGTAACATAATTGTCAGTCCCAGCTTCAGTCTGGTGTGATAAAATGTTTCCTGTTTGTAATTACAGTTTTAATTCCAGGATAACAAGTATGATGTCGGAGGAGGAAGAAAGTTTGACACACTCAGTGAACTTGTGGAGCACTACCGGAAGAACCCGATGGTGGAGCAGTCCGGCACGGTGGTTCCTCTCAAGATGCCCTTCAATGCCACCAGGATCAATGCCCGGGGCATTGACAGCAGAGTGCGGGAACTCTCGGTAAGTTTTCTCAAGTTTTGACTAACATTTCTTTTCAGTTTCCAAGGTTTGCCTGTGAAAGGATGTGGTGAGTTGTATTGCTTGAATAAATCTTGTCCCAACATGGCTTCTAATTCACTACAAATGTCATGCTAAACCTGTTCAGTGCAATGTTTTTTGTAACAACACAAAAAAAGCTGATCAGTAAGTTTCCAGAAATTCAGACCAATTTTGGAATAGTTCACAAGTTTTGATTAGTAATGACTTTGTGACAGGTGAAACTTTTTAACATTAAACATTTTAAGTCATTGGAAAGGTGGTTTGTAAAAATGATAATGATCAGAATCACCCGAAACAAAATATAGACAACTAGAAGATTTCAAGAATATCAAAGCACTTTATTAATATTAAAATGGCATGACTACTAATATGACGAATATTATTTAAAAAATCAGTCGGCAACTAGTAAAACGGCATCCTTGTGAGGGCAAGCTGCCTGCCTTCATCTTTCAGTGTGTCCTGCTGCTGCAGCACAGGTCTTATCCTCAGGAATGTTCTTCACTGAGATACTTTTGTATTGATAAGTATTTATACCTTCAGAAATGGAGAAGTGTGCCGATTAAAACATTTGATTGAAAATTCAACACTGATAAAATTTATGGAATTATAACAAGCTAAATGAAATGTGAGAAAATGTTTATATCTAATTCCCTCAGTGGTGTTTCATGTTAGTATTGCAAATCTTCACTGGTGGAGTTTCCAAATTATCTGCTAAAGAAAGTTCAATCTGTACTAAATAGGGCAGCAAGACTCACTTTTGTCATTCCACCAAGAGCCCCTACTCCTTCATACTGCACTGAACTGCCAGTAATAGGTAGGGTAGAGTTTAGCTGTGTCTTGAGACTTTTAACATTTTCTAATTTGTCAAGCCCAAGATTAAAGTAATCTGAACTGAAGCTACTTTTATGTAGCATCCCTCTGTCCAAAGAGACCTGACTTGTCAACGTTGCAGAAGGAACACCAGGGGCCTGCCATGGGAAAAGCTGGGTTTTGGGAGGAGTTTGAGTCCCTGCAGCAGCAAGAGTGCAAGCAACTCTACTCCCGGAAAGAAGGACAGAAGCCGGAAAACCGCAACAAAAATCGCTACAAGAACATCCTTCCATTTGATCACACCCGGGTCATCCTGCGGGACACAGACCCGGGAATACCTGGCTCAGACTACATCAACGCTAACCTTATAACGGTGAGTTGGGACGCCTTAGTTGGTTAGCTCATCTGTTCTAACTCCTACTCCACAGACTCCTTTGTAAATTGAAACACAACACTGGCACATGCTAACACACAGGCACTTGCCCCATCATGACCAGGGCCCATATACATAAAACTTGTTACCACTAGCAAACAGCTGTTAGGACTAACATATTCCTGTTAGCCTTAACATTTTTCTGTTAAGCGCTAACATATATTCATAAAGCTCGTTAAGGCTTTAACAGCACTGTTAGGGTAACAGCAGCAGAGAGCACTTTTACCGCTTAGCAAACAGCTGTTAGCAGAATTGCTTTTGTTCTTATTGTAACTCCTCCCTTATTTGTTGACCGTTTTTCTTCATCCAAAAAGCATTTTAATTGGGAATGATAGGAGATTAAGGCTTGCGTGGATACATAGATATGTTTGTTGGATTTACAAAGAAAATTACGATATAGTTCCTCGCGGATAGATACAATATGTTAGTGAATGCTAAAACATTTCCTGTTTTCTTCTGTTGCAGCGCGAGAGAAAGTTAAAGTTTTAGGAGAGACAAAAGAATACCTAAGATAAAAACAAGGTGAAAACATATTTTGCAGCCAGTAATTCCATGCAAACTCATGACAGGACTCAGGTGGTGAACATATTTTTTTGTTTTTTATTAATATTGACATTGAAATCACCAGATTAATGAATATAAACACTTGAGAGTGTTGAGAGTATAGTACAGTTGGCACCCCTGAGCCGAAACTTAACAAGCAGCTGTTTGCTAGCCAACAGTTGCCAAGTTTTGCTTTCTGTTGGCGTCTTACTGCTAACTAGCAGAAATTGTTAAGGCTAACAGAAAAGATTTATGTATACCGGCCCAGTTCCTGTTCCCTCTAGCAGGAATCCAGCTGTGCCACGGATGGGTAACATTCCATGCAGCTTCCATGCCAAGCATCCCGACTATTATTGTTATTATTAAATGTATTCTTCAGGCAAATAAATCCAGTATATGGCTTTCTTCTGTTCCAAAGATTCTTTTTTTTCATTTTTATTTAGGAAAAACAGGCAGTCAACATGAAATTAAGTGTTAAATGATATAATTTTTAGAGTGAAGAAGACCTGGGCATCGAGGCGAAGACCTACATAGCAACGCAAGGCTGCCTGCCGTCCACCCTGGCAGACTTCTGGTGGATGGTGTGGCAGGAAAACACCCGAGTGATTGTCATGACTACCAAGGAGGTGGAGCGTGGCAAGGTATGAACGACAGAAACTTTAGACTTAAAACTCCTCTCGTCCCTTGACTTAAACCTGAAACAGATCTATTGTATCAGAATAGGAGGTAAACTTTTATTATCCCAAGAGTACCAGTATTTTTCACATTTACATATGTTGGTCTTGGTGTTTACGTCATGTGCCCATGAAAATGTGTGCAGTGTGCAGAGGAGGGCATTCTGTACTGTGTGTGCATAGTTTATTAAGTTTATATTATTTTTTCATCCATGTAAAATTGAGGTATAGATATATTGGTGCATTTGTTGGAATATTTTTAATACCTGATTTTTTGGTAAAGTTAATATTTTACTTTCATTTCCGTATTAGAACAAGTGTGGGAGGTACTGGCCTGACGAGGGCTCCAGCAAAGACTACGGCCGCATCACAGTTCGCAACATTTCAGAAAGCTCAAACAACGATTACATTCTACGAGAGTTCCTGGTTGTCAAAGACAACAAAGATAACCAGACGGAGAGAAAAATATTTCACTACCACTTTACAGTTCGTAACAACGGCTTCTGCATGTTTATTTATTACTGATCCATTACTTGTTCCCTAAGACCAAGAAATAATATATGTGCCTTTGGAATCCATTATGGATCTTGAGAGTTAACTAACTAAAATGCAACTCTTGTGTTTTAGGAAGTTGATGTTCAAATTTTTGCCTGAACACTAGTCAGATCTGTCTCATTTAAGAAGTTAGTTAGTTGAACAAAATTATTTGATGCTTCCTGGCAAGACCACCTCTGCCCCACCTCATCTATTCCTCAGCCCTGTTTATTTACAACAAAAACTTTTCCAGGCTTGGCCAGATCATGGTGTTCCATCTGACCCTGGCTGTGTCCTCAACTTCCTCCATGACGTCAACAAGCGTCAGGAGGACATCCCGTCAGCCGGGCCGGTGGTGGTTCACTGCTCTGCCGGGATTGGCCGTACTGGAACCTTCATTGTCATTGATATGATTCTTGACCAGATCAAAAGACAAGGTAGAGGAAATTTATCTTGTTCAACCAGCCCTAAAGGGAGGATCAACAGCTGGGTGGGCTGCACTCTGACTACCCCTGCCAGGATTCTAACCTGAGCCTGCTGATTTGTGTCTTGGCATATTAAACAAAGTAAACACTACACCACAGAGGCACATACTGCTTAGGCTATGATGAAATGTAAAGATGAAGGCCTGCACAAAATGCCCCGAGTTACAATGATCACAAAACCCTTTTACCACCATCTCCACCTTTATGCCTCTGGATTACTCTACTGTTTGTCATGAGGATATGAACCTCATCCCTCTATGTATAACACACTGAAATTACGCTCAAATTGTATTTTTTAAAAATATTTTTGCTTCCAGGTCTTGACTGTGAAATTGATATCCAGCGAACCATACAGATGGTGAGGTCTCAGCGCTCAGGAATGGTGCAGACTGAAGCACAGTACAAGTTTGTGTACCTGGCTGTGCAGCACCACATAGAAACCGTTCAGCAGCGCATTTCAGCAGAACAGAAGAGCCTGCAGCTGGGGAGGGAGTACACCAACATCAAATACAGCAGTGAGGCTGCTGGAGGAATAGAAATGGGGAAGTCCCTCTCAAGGTCCACCATCTCGCTGCCCACCACCCCTTCCACCACACCGCGTGACCCCAAGCGGCCCATGTCCACCGCCACTCTTCCCAAAACACAGTCTGAGAACCATCTACCAAGGTAATGTTACTCACCATTTGTCACACTTAAGTCACAGGAGTAGAAAGTTTGTTTCATGGCAGTCATACTCTAATTCACTTATGTGTTATCTCTGCTATTTCTTAACTATGGTTATATTTTAAGAGGGAAATGTTGGGAAAGTAACAGTGGAATTTTTAGTCATTCATTAAGCTTGTCTCTACTCAGTGAATTAAACAGGAAAGTGCTGGAAGTACCTCACTGCACTTCCAAGATAGGTATTGCAATAAATAAAAATGCATTCACCAGCATGGACTGGAACTAACCACTATAGTCCATTGACTCTAACTTGAGCCCTGTGGCTTGGCCTGGAGGAACCCCCATTGGTTACAGATCTAGTGATGACCTGCGCATGGCGATCTGTCTCACTGTTAGTCTGTACGTCATCTATTTATGGAATATATATATATATATATATATATATATATATATATATATATATATATATATATATATATATATATATATATATATATATATATATATATATATTCATAATACGACTGCATGGTATTATGAATGGCTTGGAATTTGAGGGAAAGACGACTCAGTAAACCTTCCATATCACTTGGCCATGTCGCTCAGGAGAGGGAGGGAGGGAGGGAGGGAGAGAGGAGAGAGAGGAGAGAGAGGAGAGAGAGGAGAGAGAGGAGAGAGAGGAGAGAGAGGAGAGAGAGAGAGAGAGAGAGAGAGAGAGAGAGAGAGAGAGAGAGAGAGAGAGAGAGACCCTCTCTGAGGAGAGTAATGAAGTGATGTGGCACCAGCGCGGTCTCGTGGCCAAGGGCTCAAGTTAAAATCGATAGTCTGTAGAGTCTCTCAAGAAACCTCCAAAGCATCTAGGGGATGGACTTAAGAATAAATAAATAATGCTGGGACAAGCAGATAATACTGCCAATTACTCTCCTTTGCAAGTTTTTGTTCAAAAACTTTGGGAGAAACCTAATTTATCAAGGTCCCCAGGGGAGTCAACCAAAGAGAAATACACAAGAAAAATAAAGTATGGTGTAATTATGGAAAACAGATGATGTCACTCTTCATTCTGTTATGGAAACCTCCCTCAGTGAGAAGCCTTATTCATGGCTGATGTCTTCCTTAGTCAGAGGAGAGTTGAAGCCTGGAGCAGTGCACCGTGTTTGTGGCTCTGCAGTGGGAAAGGTCACATATATAACATGATTTTGAAAAGAGCCAAGATTCCTTGGGGTCAGGTGTTATTCCACACAAGGGTGGAAATTTAAGATGACTGACCCACCAACAGCTGGATGCATTTGTTAGTGCTAGAGTTTGGGGAACAGTGATGAAATATTAAGTGGTCCATTTTTCAATTAGTTCTTAAACTTAATGCCTTTTCTCCTTTTTCTAGTCATCTGTTTCTAGATTTTTTACTTGCTATCTTTGTATGCAGAAAGCAGGGTCTTAATAAATGATTTGTAAGAAAGGCAAGAGTCCTGGGAGTTGATGAGCTGGAGTGGAAGTTGTCAGTATGGCATAGCGCTGCCAAGGTTGCACTCCTGACCTTGAAGGCATCCTTGAAAGACGCCACGTGGCGCCAGTGACAACATTGTGCAAATACTGAGGCCGGGGTCGACAGTACTTGAATGAAGAGTTGATTGTACTGTGTAACCTATTTCACAGGGCTATATTTACTATGACTAATTTTTATTTCTTCTGGCTTTCTATGACCTCCAATCCTATCTATGGGAAACTGGGATAATGTACAAGTCTGCTTGCATGTGTTGGCTTACACGCAACATTTAACACTTCTCATCATTAGTATTGCCTCTAATACTTAGGGTCGAAAATCTTTGGATTTTTTGTTATTATCCTTAGTCATCTTTAATCTCTGCTGTCAGTCGGTAATGCTTGAAAGATGTGCACAGTGACAAGCCGTGTGTTTACTCTTTGCTTAGTCTAAAGATTTCCTTAATTATCTTTTGCCTAGGGTACATTAGCTGTTTGTGAAGGTGTGTACTTAATTAACATGGCATTATTAGTTTCTCAAGACTTTCATCGTTCTTCAGAGATATAGAGTGGAAAACGGGAAGCTGAAGAACACGAGTAAGGGTTGAGAAGTGTAAGAAAAAGAGTTTGTGATCTAAACAGTCTTCCCCTTTTGTTCTCATAGATTGCTTCTGTCTGTAGAGTATACCTGGTAATGTACTATGTAGTTTGTGTTGAATACCTGGACCATTTCTTCACCTGTATGTGTTGATCATGACAGTGGTGAGCCTGCCATGGGTATTCTTCTCTCTAAGTGCTCAGCTGTAGCTCAGGACCTATGCTCTGATTTTAACCACTTGACTTATGTGGGACAGAACGACCAAATATGTGTGTGTGTGTGTGTGTGTGTGTGAAGAGTTTTTGGTAGTTAAGTGTGATTTTTAGAGTCCGTCTTGCCAATTTCGACAAGAATTGTGGTGGTAGTAATGGCAGAGTGAATATTATTATCAGTGTACATATTGATTTGTCCCTCAGGCAGATTTAACCTGCTGTCATATGCAAAAAATACTTCATCTGTAGGTGTGTGTGTGTGTGTGTGTGTGTGTGTGTGTGTGTGTGTGTGTGTATGTGTGTGTGTGTGTGTGTGTGTGTGTGTGTGTGTATTGCCTTGTTCTCTTTCCTATTTCAAGGCAAGAACAGAAAGGAATACAATATGAAACTAATTTATCAGACCTTTGGGCTGATGTATTCATGTTTGCATATATGTATATATACTTCTTTCTGTATGATTAAAAGGTTTTAATGGTCTAAATTTATAGAAGTTTGTATTAAGTAAACATTTCATGAAAAGTAGAATAATTAAATAGCGATGTCATACTTGCAGATAAATATCAAAATAATTGTTCAGGATTAAGTCTATAATCCATAAAAAAAAACTGTTTAAAGATAAAGAACAGAAATCATTTAGAGCGACCTTTGCTTACTGTATGGTATGCAGTTTATGACTTGCTCTATACTTAGTGCCTCCCTGCTTGAGTCCAGCCTTCAACAACAGAGTGTAGGCACAAACACCACTGCAAAGCCTTCATGACAAACCTTACTTGTACATACCTGACACCTTAACATTCTCCTTGTAGCTCATAATGTTTGTCTATCTTTGTCGATCCACTAGTCGGCGGAGACACTCAATCACTCCCAAGTCCAAGGTTGGAGCACTTGCCTTCAGCTTGTCTATTCTGCATCCAGCTTGATTTTTTTTGCTTGTGGTGTTTCAGATCTGGTCTACAGTGTTTCCTTCACACCCTTAGCTTGACGAGCTGTCTTGATGTGATATTTATGAATAAGTTTTCCTTTTGGGAAATATTTGTAATGTTATGGTTGTTTTCTTTTTTTCAGATGTCACATTTGAACGATGACACTCAATGATTTTCAAATAGTTATCGGTACAGCATGATTGTATCTCCCTCCAACATTCTTGTGAGCTTTTTGTAGTTTTATTTATTTATATATTTTACTTTATTTAAACTTGTTAGTTATCACACAAAAGATGATTTTGAGCAGTTCTAATTTTAATCATCTTATGATGAAGTTACAGGTCAAGTATAAATTAACTTATTCCAAAAACTCTGATAGTGAGTTGGAATCTAGATATCACTGGTAATTAGGTACCTTTGACAATCTAGGAGTGAGTGAGTCAGTGCAAAATACAATGGTGGACACCAGAGGTCATGTGGCACTGTGGCCAGGTAGAAGTCAAGGGTAAGAGGAACTAGAGAGCTGTAAGCTGTAGTGAGAGGGTTGTAGTAAAGTTTCCACTCATGCCTCTGCATGCACAATAATGTGGCTTCTCATAATGATCTCATTTCTCTCACAGTTTAGCCCAATGTGTCTTTCTACTCTGTCTTTGAACTTTACAGAGTGTCTTCCTTCAATTTACCTTTTCTCTCTACCTTGATGGTGGTGTTCCAATTGTAACGTACCTGCCGGCATACCAACACCGCAGAAGCCAGTTAAAAGCCAACTGGGAAAATTGGGAATAATCCCTTGTTGGCTTTTAACTGGCTTCTGCGGTGTTGGTATGCCGGCAGGGACGTTACACAATTACTGTATTTTAAACATTTAGAGATGCATTGGTTTGTATCAAAGATTTTAGAAATCCTTTCATTAAAATGCACGCCCCTCCAAGACAAACGCTGAAAGTTCAACCTATCTTATGTGTTTGATAGTCATAACTGTACAAAGTGGTTGAATAAGTCACTTTGAGCATGTGATGCTCAGTCTGGTTTCTGCCGCAGGATTCATAGTAATGATGAAGTTGACATAGTGAGTGGGTAACTTAAGGTGCAGCTCAAGTTGTGTGTACAAAGGCCCAGTGCATCTCCAGGCAGTGATGGCTCTCACCAGTGGGAAATGAGTATCAACCAGATTCTGGTGATTATGGCCTTGTTACTAAAGTTCAATGAGGCCCAATGTTTTATTTTGAGTGCCCCTCTACAACAGTATCTGCAAAAAGAGGAGGTATTGTCAACCTTGTTTGTTGAACAGAAACATCTTGTCACCACCAGGGCTGTGGAAAGTGTCTCATGACAAAGAACAGTCATGCAAAGATGTATCCTACAGTAAGCAATGGCTTGGTGATGTTGGGAGGCTGACTGTCTCTAAATTTGACCTGCATTTTCATAATGCAACAAGTCTGAATATACAATCATTGTTTATTAGAAACACACTGCTCACCAACATATTGTATATGCAGGTGCAAATGAAATTTGACACCATTGTCTTGGCTTTTGAGTCTGTTGAACCTGTGGCAGGTATTAATCTTAGACCCTTAGACACAAGGTAAAGTGTGACTGCCAGATTCCCACAAGTTCCTTTATCCTGTACTCCCAAGATGACTACCATGTATTCACCAACTCGCAAGGTGAATGAAAATCTGGAGAAGTGACTTGTTGACTTCCTGGGGCAGCACTTGAACCCAAGTTGATGCCTTCACAGCTATGAGTGCTGGTTGCTACAGTGTGGAGGTACCAGGGTAGGGATGAGTTAGTTTAGATGATCATGGTAGGAGGATTAGCAGGGACAAGTAAAAGACAGTATTTATGGTAAAGAATATAGCAGCCATTACTTGAGGGTCACCTTGAAGGGAACAAAACATAATCAAAACATATACTTGACCTGTACTAGAGTTACAATCAAAGATGCATGAGACAAGATACCTACTGGTGTAACACTGACTGTCACTGGTTCAGCTGGCAGCTGGAGCTTGACTACTTGTGAACATTTTTTGGATACATGGATGCATCGTAGGTGTATACTTCTTGCAATCTCATTTCATTTTGGAATGGATTTTGATGATTTTCATAGCGAAAAATATTGTGTGTTTAACCCCACACAGGACACGCAGACACTTACACCTTCGGGTGACCATTACCAGGGCCTCGCGGACCCCCTGTGACTGTTTTGTGTTAGTTACAAGCTAGTCGGTCCTGCTTGTTGTCATAGATTATTAAATAAGTCTCACATTTGTTGATTTTAACTCAGATTGTTCTAAAAGGTTTCCCCTAATATATAGTTTTTTTTGTGAATGCACAATATTTAATGTTGTCACCTGTAAAAACATATGTAAGTTTTAATTGTATAATAATGAAGTTCATTTTTTTAGTGTTTATGATTTCTAATCACTCGTGGATTAGATTTAAGAAAATTTAGGGACAAACGCACCCAGGAAATCCTCACCCTTCATTTTGGCACAGAGGAATCCTCAAATACCAAAAGTTTGAAGACAAAGTTACAGAAAGGGAACACCACCGTCCAGCGCCCGGCATAAGTGCTTACTGCTGCTGTTCTCCGGTGATGGTCTCGCACCTCACAGCCCCAGTGTTGGGGATCAGAGAAGTAGTTTATGAAGTCAATGTAAATCCCCAAACAGGTGCCTGAAGGGTGAGGGTGTCTTGTACCACTGGATGTAGTTGTTGTAGTCTTGGAGTTACTTAGGTCTTCGGTTTTCTTGAAGCCACAAGGTAGTAGGAATGACTTCAGAATTCTTAAAGTAGAGTTTCCATAACTTTGTAATATTCTCATTTATAATAATTACATGAATATTATAGTAATTTAATTTATCTTTAGTTCTGTCTGTTCATTGAAGAAAATGACCAGTGATACCTGTCTTTGTGATGTATTCACAAGTGATGTTAAAATGATGGTATTGTTTCTCTCTTGGCAGGCCTCCTGATGAACTCCCGAAGCAGATCTATGAAAATGTTCCTCCGGCTGTGAAAGAGAAGAAGGCGAAATCTGCAACCATGTCCCCCACCACCCCCACCTCCCCCACCTTCCCATCTCCCCCTATGGGTTTCTCTGCAGCAGGAGCTGGACCCCCCTTTCCCGCCCCTGCTGCTGCCCCCCGTCCCTCCATGCCACCCCGTGCCACTTGACAGGGGAGTTCAGAGTAGAAAGAGGATCTCTTCAAAGACTTTTACTTGCATTGCACAAGCTGTTTCTTTTTGCTTCCTATGAGTCACCATGTGGAAGAGCCTCCGGTAGGGGTGAAGTCCTTTGCCAGGTGTGTGAGTGGCCAACCACATCTACAACTTTCTGCTCTGAACAAGGATTGAGAACTCCCAGAGTTTAGGATTAACCTTTTGTACAAATAAATAAAGGCTGGACCTAGAGACAAAACATGGAAAGGAGATACAGCTCTACTTTTGTTGAAAGATGTGTTACCTTCATTAAAACTGACGTCTCCTTTAACATAATGCACACTGAATAGCTAATTGACTGCATTTCCCTAATTTTGAAATGATAATTGATAATTTTGACCTTGGGAGAGTACTGAATGCATTGGTAGCTAGAGTTTGATGTCAATTTTACCAGAGATTGTAATTATACTTTTGATTGACTATTACTCCTGCAATCTCTCGAAGGCATGCTGCCGGGTGTGTGCCTGAGGCAGCTAAACATAAATCAAATACTTCAACTTGACTGCAGAGAGGCATTTTTAAGATCAGTTACATATTACGTGAAACGTGTGTGTGCTTTACTGTAAATCATTATATCACAATCATTTCTGTACACATTTCATGTCATTACATGTAATAGCATTACATTTGTGTGTCACTTTATATGTCTCGGGCTCGTTGTGGAGGGGTGTGAGGGCAAGGAAGGCTGACAGGCGCCCGTCATGAGACTGTTGTGTGCAGATAGTTCTGACAGAATCACAGAGCAGGTCTATACAGTTCAAAGAGGATGGTAGTGTTGGTGTGGGTATTAGTTTGTCTTTCAGGCTGTTATTTTTTTAAGCTAATTCAAGAAGAGCCAAAGAAGTGAACATCAGGAGCGCTGGTTGCCCAAAGTGTAGGCTGGTGTAGGTACTGTATCAACAGTGTGTCAATGGTTTATTTTCATGATTTAGGAAATATTCCTAATATATCCAAATGCCAGTAGCATTGGACCAAAGTAAATACCAAGAACTATGGCAACTATTTGCTGTCCAAGGTACTTTATCTTCATTGACTTGTAAAAAGAAAATGTCGTCATCTTTCCACCTCTACTTTATCCTAATGCATCACAGCTGTCACATTTGTACCTCTAAATCTGAACTGTTGCTCAGAATTCTGCCAAAGATTCAACTGGACAATTTAGTGACTTCCCAACATTGTCTTGGTCAACCTCACATGGATGCCGCCGCAAAAGATTTATGGATCCCCGCCTTGGTCATCATCATTCATTACTGAGCTTTCCCTAACCGATTGTCTTATCCTCTCAAGCTGATGGCTCTTGTCTGCATTTTAACATTGAGTGACTGGAGTTGCACAATTTGTTATGGGTCTAGAGGAAGTTGGTGGGCTTCATTGTCTCCCAAACTAATATTTCTCCACCATCAATTAGATGCAACCTTCCAGACAGCCATCCTTTCTTCTTTTTTTAACATCCAGCTGTCCATCTCTTCTACATTAATCCTATCCAACTAACACTTTACTTTAAATCTTAGTTGAAAGTTAATTGGAAGTTTTGATTGGTTGCTAAATTATCTTTCATGGTTAGGCTGCTGGCTTTGTGTGTCAATCCCTTGCCCCTTCATGTGCTAACTATAAAAGAGCCTTGCCCATGTATGGAGACAGTGTTGGGCTCCAGTCACACAGTTCTGAGCAGGGTTGAGTCTAAAGCTATTTGCCTCTGCAATTTTCTGTAGAAATTCCCGTCTTCACAGTTATGTAATATTTCTTTTTATGCAGTCTTGATATGCTTTTGTAATACTCTGATTCTTTTGAACTTGCACACTACAAGCCTCACTCCTCCTGTGGCCTTATGCTGTTCCTCTTACTAACACAAAAATTAGTTATTACCTTCAGTTTATCCTTGTCACTGATAAACTTTAGAAGTCTTTCTTCCTCTGTTTCCTCTCATTTTCCCTGACTCAAGCCCTTTGAGGCAGGGATAAGTAAGACATTATGAAAATGAAGTTAACTTTTGAGTTTTGGAACTTTCTGTTTCTTTGCTGCAGGCATTTGCTTGCTTTAGTCTTTTGACGGAATCCTTACTCTGAAAAAGAATAAACAAAAAAGTTTCCCAAACAGTTGAGACATATTCCATAAGCCATGACAACTAATGATATACACACAAGCAATGCCTACTAATGAGGTGCAACCAGAAATACAGCAAAGTATTATCTTAGATTATTTATGTAACACTGGTTAGAATTATGCGTTAAGAGGTGGGTTTGCCTGTGGACTACAAGCGTGGTAGATCAGTGGTGGGCTGTGAGCACCATCAGTGATTTGGGTGACGGGACGGAGAATGATATCCACATATCATTTAGGAATATGTTATCATTTGCACAACATTAATGTCGATAAAAGCATAAGCACAATACTATCAATAAGTGTCCAAATAAATATTAATATACAAATAAATATATGGTAAATAATTATTACAGTATAAATAAAATCCTATGTAAAATGCTATTAGTGCACACCTGTCATGGAACAAGATTGAAATTGACATCAGTGTGTGAGTGTGTGCACTGAACCCCTTTGGAGGCTGTGTTGGACACCACTTGCTGCCACTTTCTTGCTGACTTAATACAAACATTGACACTCCCACATTTTGTTTCAATATAATTAATAAAACAGTTGGAAATATTACCTTAAATAGTTATTTATTAGAAAGTCAGTCATTACAAATCTGTGTGGCAACTTGGTCATGTTACACTTTTTCATGCAAATTTAAGTATGGTGATGTGCTCACACATGCATAACAGTAAATACATGTATAATAATGACTACACTGCAAAATATGAATAAAATCACCACCACCAAGTGGGGGCCAATGCCCACCAAGAGACCTCTGTGTCAGGCACACACACATACTCCACGAGCCGCTCATTCCCGCCACTGGTGTGTGTTCCTTCGTGGGTTCAAGGTCACCATGAGCACATGTTTGTAAAGTGATAGAGTGATAATGGAATTTTCAACTTGATTCATTGTGATTTAAATCCATTACAAACATTCATTGCAATGCCATTACATGTAATGCATTTTTTACATCTCTGCTTAAAGAACCAATGCTTCTCAATGTCACTTTTCATGACTTCACTTTTATTTACTGATGCTTATACATTCCAAAATAAGAATATGGGCTCTGTTGTTTAATATACTCTAGTGAGATGAGTTTTTCTCTGAATGTAATTTAAGGGATTTTAAATTTTGATTCCTGTAATATCAATTCAGTAAAATGTATTCCCAAGGAATGCCTTAAATCTTGCAGACACATTCACTTGCCACTCGTACATGAAGTCCTCACCTTCTTCAGGCAAAGTAGGAGTCCTGCGTCAAGTACAGGTTGAGTTAGACATTGGCGTCTCTATAGTGGCAAGATGATCATTGTCTGAGTGAGTTCATTAATTTGAATGCAACTGGACTTCCAAATACATACACACACACACACACACACACACACACACACATTTTATTATATATTATACTGTATATCTATATATATTTATATGGGAGGTGGTGGCCCGCTGCTACAATTAAGCTGGCAGTTTTCAGCCATTGCTGAGTTGCCTAAGACCTCCCACATGCTGTCCTGAAGATCATCTATCAACCCGGACTCTTGGTTCTCTCTAAAAAGAGGATCAAAGATGAGCTCTGGGGAGCAGCATGAGCCAGGCAAGATGGAGCCACTATAAACACTTGACTGCACCATAGTAGGCAGGGGCCAACCACCAGACCTCTCCAAGAAAGCCTACTGATGCCATAGGTGAAACAGAAAAAAACCCCTGAATATACATGCATACATACATACATACATACAGACTTCACTTTGTGACTGGCTCACAGTGAAATTCATGATAGGCATTCAATAAGTTACGTAGGACCTATCAATATATCGGTGAAATTAAGGCCCAACAATAGTGATTTAGACCCTGATTGTAACTTTGACTGAATTTTGACTTTTTGAGCTAAGAGCTGAGGGATTGTGTACAGAGTCCTGGGTCAAGAGGTGTGTGTGAGGGAGCCTCTGTTCCTCCCTGGTCATGGGGGCTGCTGAATGACCAGGTTCTACAAATATATTGCTTTGATATCCTTGCTATTACTGTTCCTGCTATCACTGACCTCCTCTCCACTCTGTTGATGGATACTTTTCTGATTCAGCATTTTTCTCATTTCACTTAATTAATTCTAAATCTTTCCATGACAATTGCTTGAATCCAGTGTTAGAAATTACAGTAGGAAATCTTGTGAAATTTTTGAACTGCTCAGCTATGTCTAAATAAGGTGAAACATTTATTTTTTAAATTTAATGCATTTCCATCCCCAATAATCTTGCTCATCTTTAGTCTAAGATCAGGTTTCCACTTCAAGGGTGAGAGGCAGGCTGCTGGTTCAAGGTCACTGTACATCATAGGTTACTCACTCTATGTTTCATGGCTTCTGTAGAGCTGAGTATCATTAGAACAGTTAACTGCACTGTGTTTTTATGGTGCATGGTTTAAAGTGCAACTGTGCGCTAAAATTTTCTGGTTGTTTATCGTGTGCCAAATATTGTAACTCGTGCTGTTGTACTGCTGTGCTTATGTGTGTTGTGCTCTTTACAAACTGCAATTACACTGTGGTGTTTCACCTTGCTATTGGGGGAGTAGCCCACCTTTACTTTGTAAGTTTCTCACCTTCTTTTTGTTTGCTCCTATTGACTATAAGCTTTCTTTGGCACATGTGTGAGGAGTAACTCTTAGCTTGTCTTACCTTGCCATCTTGCTCATCAAGTGTTTGAATGTTTTGCTTGGGGAAAAGCAATTAAAATATTTGTATACTAGATCTCATTAATGGACAGATTATTGTGTTTGATCTCCAGTTGTAATTTACTGGACTTAGGTGTACTTTGGTGTCATGCAGTACTACTACATAATATTGTATCTGACTCTTAGGGAAATTATTGGTGACGGACATCGACCAATGGATTAAGTGTAGTGTTCTCAGTTGTCGTGTGGAGTAACTTCTGTATTTCCTGCCTAGCAATGGGTAGGCAGCGGTGGCAGGGCAGGCACAGTCCGGCAGCCGCATGCCTGACATTGTTGACTCACTTTCAAGTAATATCAAATAATTGCTCTCTTCTCAACAATCTCTTTCAGTTCTCTTATGTTATCTAAGTTCATAGTCTTATACTTTCAGGTCAATACTTCCATAGTGTTTCATGACATTATATCAATAGGTTAAAATAACTGAACTGCATTATTTTACAAACACAAAGAAGTATGTATCACCTAAAATTAATGTGTTTATAAGATTACAGAAGTGAATGATTGTGACATTTCACTTAGGTCTGTTAATTCTCATCTTCTCTCATCACACACAAACCATAAGCAGACATTATCCTTCCTCATTCTAGTGCCCGTGATTTCTGAAAGGTAACTGCATGAGTAAGTGTGTATTATTATACTTTCAGAAATATGATTGTTGAATACATACATGAACATATACATACACAAGTGAAGGAACATCTATAGTGCATGTGTGGTGGCGAGTAAAATCTCTCTCAAGGCAAGTCAAGTCAAATTTCAATTAGCGCTGTTGTACAACGACAGTACTTCACATTGGATAAAGCAAGCACAAGTTAGGTCAGCTATACATTTCCTTCAACTCCATGAATTTGTCACTGCCTTATGACCATCACAATAGATGGTCTTCTAAATATTAAAGTCTGGTGTAGCATGCGAGTGGTGATCAGTATTGGTGTGTTTCTTCTCTAATTAGTTTGTATTACTTGCATGACTTGTGCTATACTACTGAACCTTGCTAATGGAAATGTTGGGTCTTTCACACGAAGAATAAATCTAGGAAGGTCTCATTGTAAATAAAATTATCACTAGCCTGGAGAAAATAAGTCATTAAGGTATTTTCAGAAGCAATGTCAATGACAAAGGAACATTATCTGAAAGTAGAATCAAACTTTGGTAGTGGGAGGAGCGATGAGACGGTCCGACCCGAGGCTGAGGGTCCTGCGGGAGGGAATGTGTTGTCCCAGTACCAGAAACTATGTAGCAGGGATAAAATAAGACAAAATGACTACTGTCTGTTAAAGTATGTATAGATATATTCTACAGTTATTTTATCTGGTTTATTTCACCTAGAATCACTCATTTGTGTCTTCTTGTGTTTTATCTGTACCCTCGTGACATGCAACTGAAATATTCAGTGGATGTTTTAATGCTTTCTGCTCTATAAAAACTCCCTGTTTACTGTTCTAAAATAAAAAGTATATATACTTTACCGCAAGCTTTCATTTACCTGACAAGTGGCAACCTCTAAAAATACACTTTAACCCGGTAGCAGCGACGGGCCAAATTTGTGGGAGAAAAGGGAATGAAAGCTTTGTGCATCTCCCTTTTCTCTCTTTCCTTTTCTCCCTTTCTGTTCTTTTCTCCATTTCTGTCCTTTTCTTTCCTTTTCTCCCTTTCTGTCATTTTCTTCCCCTTTCTCCCTTTTCCATTTCTTCCCTTTTCTCAATTTTCTCCCTTTTCCCTTTCTTCCCTTTTGTCCCTTTTCTCCTTGCCGGCTGAAATAAGGCGACTTAAAGGCCCCGGCCACCCCCACCTGTTGCCGGCCAGCAGGTACCCGCGCCATCCACAGGCTTATAAAACAACCAAGCTTTCTACATTTCTCCCTTTTCTAGACATGCATGACCCCTAGTACGTCTTCCATTTAGTCTTTAAATACCTGCTGGTTTTATCAAAGGAGTTTTAAAGCCATGGAAGGAGTGGTTTTATTTACGTGTGGAAGGTTTAAGAATTTGTTAGAGCCCCCGAACGCACACCGAGTCTTCATAATTACATGTATGATTTGATATGACAGGTTAGAAACGTGTGACCAGTTAAAAGTTCGTGTTTTGGTGTACAGTAACATCATGGTCGTTTATCCTGTTACTAATTAATTACGTCAAAACAAGGAGTGTGATGGACAGGGACGAGAATACTGGAACCACCGGCTGCCAACTTGTCTTACTTGGGATATTATATCTAACATCTTTTTTTGCATGAAAGGTCACGTACCCTCGCTAATAATGGTACTTGATGAAACTTGCTGTCGGAAACTTGATAATGGAGGCGATGAATACGACTGGGAAAGAATAAATAGACGCGTATGAGGATGATCAGTCTGCTATGAGGGGACAATTCTAGGACAAGTTGGCAACATGTTCACTCCTCGTGTGCTGTCCATTCCTTTTTTCTTTACGTTTCTGCCTAAAAGCTTCCACATTCTCACAAATAACAATGATGAATGAAAGTTTGTGTCCGTAACATAGTAATGGATGTGCTAATTACGACTGGGAAAGGATAAACAGACTCGTATGAGGGTGATAGTCTGCTGGGTATAAGGGAACAAGAATAGTACGAGTTGGCAACGCGTTCACTCTTCGTCTGCTCCTCGTTCTTTTTTCTCCACGTTTCTGCGTCTTTTTTGTACTCTGAGCTCTCGCATCGTCACTAATAACGGTGGATAATGAAACCTGCTCTCGAAAACTTGATAATGGAGACACTGAAAACGACTGGGAGGGATAAACAGTCTCGCATGGGGATGATAAACCTAGTATGAGGGACCGAGAATAGGGCGAGTTGGCAACGTGTTCAGCCCTCGTGTGTTGCTCGTTCTTTTTTTGTCTTCCCGTTTCTTCTTAGTCGTGGTCCTGGTGTCGTGCGGGGAGGGTGTGTGTCGTGCTGTTTCGTGGGGCTCCGAACCATTTCGAGACCATGGGGTCGTTGTTGGAATTACAGGAAATGTTGATCGAGAGGGACGACCGGATCAAACAGTTGGAGGCTGTGGTGCGTGTGCGGGACAATGAGATTATGGAGCTAAAGTCGCAGCTAGACAAATTCCAAAGTATTATTCCGTATGCAACAGTGGTGGCCAGCAAAGTCCGGGCTAGGAAGACCAGGGCCCAGGGCATCTCAGCGGAGCCCCAGACCCTGAAGACGGCGCAGGAGCTGGTCAAGTTGGGTCAGACCACCTTCCCGGTCATCTCCAAAGACTCAAGGTTAGAGGAGACGGAAGGGATGGGGGGTGACAACTTTCCTTTAGTACCATTATTTTTATCTCCCGCAGCAAGACATGTTTTCGTAGGTGTTTGGGACTTCCTTGTAATGCCCTTGGGTCTTGGTGTTACCCATGTGGTGGTGTCACGTGGTGTTGTGTAGTGGAAGTACTGGTGAATGTGGGACAAGGCAGGGATGCGGGGTGACAACTTTCCTTTAGTACTGCAATTTTTCTCTCCCACATGAAGACGTTTTCCCTGTAGGCGTGGTGTCATCCATGTGAGGGTCGTTGGGTGTTGGTGTTACCCATGTGGTGGTGTCACGTGGTGTGGTGTAGTGGGAGTGCTGGTGAATGTGGGACAAGGTAGGGATGCAGGTTGACAACTTTCCTTTGGTAGTACTATTATTTTTCTCCCACAAGACACGTTTTCCCTGTAGGTGTTTGGTGTCCTCCGTGATGCTCGTTGGGTCTTGGTGTTGCCCATGTGGTGTTGTCACGTGGTGTGGTGTGGTGTGGTGGGCGCCCCGGGGAAGGCTATGCCCCCCAGCGGTCCCTAGAATAGAGTGGTTTGGCAGGTTGTGTTGTGGCGAGTAGCAGCACAGCGGTGACTTGTGCCTCCCCGCTGGACGTGAGGCAGCTGTCAAGCACCTGATCGGCACAGACGACATGTCCGGAATGTGTCTGTGGCTCGTGGCAGAGAATAAAATGAGGGTCGTAGCGTGCATTCCGCCCACCTCACAAACACATTGTGAGGGACATACGCCCATATTCTTTAAACATTTAGACGCCCAAGCACATATTTGACAATTCTTTCATTGGAGTTTGGGGTATTTCCCGGGGTTGTTTTATGACCGTGGTGGTAGTTTGACGTTTCTTCTGTACCATGAACCTAAAATACCACTCTTTAGAACCCGATTGATCTCCTCTTTGGCCTTTGGAAATAGTTGATGTGAGGGGTGGAAGCGTTTGAGAATACCGACCAAAATGTAAGAGGGAAAAGGGAAATGAAGAGGATCAGAGAGAGAGAGAGAGAGAGAGAGAGAGAGAGAGAGTCGCCACGTGCTGCATGCAGGTAATAATAACAGAGCTCACCTGTCAGTTGCCTGTTGCCACCACCCCCATTCCTGCTGTCTTTACCATGGAGGTGCATATTGGCACTGACCAAGAATGTGACAACGGTATTATGGCATCTGGGAACCGGCAAACCTGTGTACTAATGAAAATCTCGAGTTGGGATATTTTTTTTTTTTTTTTTACAGCAAAGGAGACAGTTCAAGGGCACACAAAAAGCAAACATTACCAGGTAATAAAAAAAAAGCCCGCTACTCACTGCTCCTAAAATAAATGAGCTCTAAGTAGTTATCCATCTTGTAAGTGCTAAAGGATGACATCGATTTGCTACTCCAGTCACATCCTTCCCCGTGGTCAGGGTCTTGGATTTTTTTCGTCGTTATGCATCGTTGAAAGTCTAAATCAAGTCCCTTTAGTATGGCCTGTCCGTGGTGCGAATACTAAAACTTGACAAACAAGAATGTTGAGAGTATTGAAGAAGGGAGGCTGTACCAACTTGACAACAATCGGGAACATTGAAACTAACGAAGACTATAATGCTGTACCAACATAACAACCATTAACGAATAAGATAAGGGTGAACCAACTTACCTATATATAGGAACATTGAAAGTAACGAAGATAGTTGTCACTGTACCAACTTAATAACCAGAAACATCGAAATTAAACAAGAAAAGGCTGTACTAACGACAACCAGAAGCATTGAAATTAACCAAGAAGACAAGGCTGTATCAACTTGACAACCAGGAGGAACATTGAAACTAACAAAGACAAGGCTGTATCAACTTGACAACCAGGAGGAACATTGAAACTAACGAAGACAAGGCTGTATCAACTTGACAACCAGGAGGAACATTGAAACTAACGAAGACAAGGCTGTATCAACTTGACAACCAGGAGGAACATTGAAACTAACGAAGACAAGGCTGTATCAACTTGACAACCAGGAAGAACATTGAAACTAACGAAGACAAGGCTGTATCAACTTGACAACCAGGAAGAACATTGAAAGTAACGAAGATAAGGCTGTGGCAATGTAACAACCAGGAACATTGAAAGTAACCCAGAAAACTAGGCTACACAGGGTCGTGGGATAAAGGCAGTGAACTTCTGTATGTTGACTTTAGTTCTGTGCAGCGTCGCGTGTGTTCTCCGTGACCCTTCCCCCTTTTGCCTCCTCCCCCACCCAGCCTTCCCTAACCCGTCCTTCCCCTTCCCCCCTTCCCCAGCAGCCCCTAGCTCCGCCCACCCCCAGAGGCTATTGTTCTCCAGCAGCTGAATTATTTAACGGACGGGGTTGTTCTATTTATAGCTCACGCACTTACACTGCATCCGTCCGTGATCTTTTTTGGATAATATAGTGTTGTGTTTGTGTGTGTGTGTGTGTGTGTGTAGGGGTAAGAAAGATACGAAGGAAGAGAGGAGTAATTGAGACAGATAGGGAGAGAGAGAGGAAAGAAGGAAGTGGGAATGAGATGAAAGGAAAGAGGACGGGAGTGGTAAGAGGGAGATAGAAAAAGAGAAAGGAAAGGAAAGAGGAGCAGAGAGGAAAGAAGGATGTGAGGATGAGATGAAAGGAGAAAAGACGGGAGTGATAAGAGGAAGATAGGAAAAGAGAAAGGAAAGAGGAGCAGAGAGGAAAGAAGGAAATGAGAATGAGATGAAAGGAAAAAGGACGGGAGTGATAAGAGGGAGATAGGAAAAGAGAAAGGAAAGGAAAGAGGAGCAGAGAGAGAGAGAGAGAGAGAGAGAGAGAGAGAGAGAGAGAGAGAGAGAGAGAGAGAGAGAGAGAGAGAATGATATGTACTCGGCAGAATTAGGACGAAACTAAACAAAGAGAAATAACGAAAGTGAACACGAGAAGGCGGGAAAGGTAATGAAGTGAGAAAACGATATAAACAGACACTCGAAAGGAAGAAACCAGAGGAAACAAAGGAAAGGAGGGAAAGAGAAGGGAAAACAACAGTCATTTGAACTATAGAGGCAGATAATGACAACCTTTTAATCAACAAGAAGGAAGAACAAAGACTACGAAAAATAATCTTATCGTGTTTAGTTTTTATGTAGAAGCTAATGATTGTGAGGAAACTATACAGGGAACATCTTTTTAGTACCAGGTGGTGATGTGAAAACCTAAGCATTATGTAATTAGTGTTGGATTGTGAAACTAATGCCTTTAAGTATATCGTTATGCCTCACTCGGTTGTTAGGTCATTATATTAGCCACTGAAGGGAGGATGAGGGGGTTGTAACGATCCTCAGTGGTCGTGATTGAAGGTTGGTGATAGTTATTCAATGGGACTTGGTGATGTACGGTAAGGTCATCTTCTAGTGTACTCTTCTAGTTCTTTTTTCTTGTTCTTGCTGTTATTCTTCTTGTTCGTTCTTGTTCATGATGTGCTTCTTCCTCTTCCTCTTTTTTCTGCTTCCTCCTATTTTTTTTTTTTTTTGCTTCTCCTTTTGCTTATTTTTTTTACTTCCTCTTTTTCATTTTCTTTTACTTACTTTTTTACTTCTTCTTCTTCTTCTTCTTCTTCTTCTTCTTCTTCTTTACTTCTCATTCTTCTTCTTCTTCTTCTTCTTCTTCTTCTTCAGAGGTCGGCCTTGTCTTATAGATGGCGGTGCCGGTTACTACATAACTAGCCAACAGGTCGTTTGCCCGTCAATATATATCCACCACGTCCCAACCATTATTTACCTACTTATTTATGGCTACTTTCCCGTTGAGTTAAAGGGGCACCTATATACCCCTTCTGAATCTGAATGGGTAGGGCAAGGTGGGCAGGTTTTAAAGGGGCTTCTATCTGCCTCCTTTAAATGTGAATGGGTATGACAATGGTTGTGGTATGGTGGGCCCGCCTGTCTGTCATTTGGGGGCTGTTCATGGTAGGTGTCATTATAGCGGAGGTCTTATAGGAGCTTCTATCTACTCCCTCTAACTGTGAATGGTTATAGTAATGGGTATAATTCTAATAGTGAGGTGGTCTTGTCTGTCTGTCTGTCTGTCATTTAGGGGTTCCTTTTGGCAAGTGTCATTTTAGCAGAGGTTTTAAAGGGGTGTCGATCTAACCGTTATATGTATGAATGGGTGCCGCTGTGAATGTTTATGGTAATGGGTAATAGTAACGTGGGCCTATTTGTCATTTGGAGACTTCCAGGCAGGTGTCACTTTATCAGGGGTTCCACTGTAGCTTTGGACATCGTTAGTGTGTACATCGAAAACGTTTTAACGACATTGAAACTCAGTCGTTCAGGATAGTGAGTGAAGTGCTTTCCTGTGTCAAGGGGTAGTGTTTTATGGTCCATACTTCTGGGACGATGATTGCAGTATGAGGGGTAGTGATTTATATACATGTTAGGGCACAGTCAGCTGTATGTTAAAGGATATGCTTGCGGGAGTCAGCTGTGGTTGTCTTGTTAAGAGTTATACAAGAGTGTTACGTGAGGAGGGGTGGTTACTTTTTTTTTATTTTATTTATTTATTTTTTTTTTTTTACGTCTCCGCCTATTGCGCCGGTAGGCATGCTTGAGGGGCCTGGATGGTATTCGGCCCCAGTCCGTCATGGCGTAGGCAAGTGTTTATAGTGGCGCCATCTTGCAATATATAGTTGTTTTTTTGTGTGCCATTGACTGTGCCCTATTGCCTCAGTACAAGTTCTTTACCAGCAAACTTTTTAGAATGCTACCGTACTAAATGCAGTTATATAATTACACACACAAGTAAAAGGTGAGCTAAATTATCCTTAACTGCATCGAAAGTTTAGTGTTATATTAATTCAGTGCATACATTTCATTGTTACGGATTGTCAGCTGGCCCGCACGTAGTTTCATCATTTGTTTTTTGGTTCGTTAATGAATTATAGTGTCACTTTACTAGGTCATGGGGGGCCACGTAAAAGTGTGTATAGAGAGAGGTCACAGGAGACGAATCTATCTCTGTCACGCGGGCCCTTGTACTCTTTACGTCACCTCTGTAGCCCTGTTGACGCAACCTAGCCACGAACCATGTCAGTACACACACACACACACACACACACACACACACACACGATCATAAGAGAAAACCAGACATCCTCCTCACAGTTTATCGTGTAAACACTTTAATATTAGGTCATCTTTTAAGCGTAGGCTACTCACCAGAATCAGCAGGACGAAACTAAACAAAGAGAAAATGAAGACGTGAAGGCAGCGGAGATAATGAAGTGATATAATCAGACACTTGGCGGGAAGAATCATGAGGATAATGAGGCTCAAAAGCGAAGACCTAACATCCTCACATCACGTAAAGAACACTCATTGAAATCTTTGAAGCTGAACACATCGATATATTTCCTCTAACCTTTATCTACGTGACCGACCACATGACACGTATATTTGTTTTTCTACTTGTCATTACCTTCCTTTAGCTCACCTCGGACAAAACTAGGCATCATTTATGTGCTATGTGCTGTATAGATAGTATAGAAGAGTAGTAATTGTATTTGTATTGTGTGTATAGGTCACATGAATACGTAATCACATACTTTGGAGATTGATACTAATTTTCCTAAAACTCATATTATACAACGCCATTGTCTATTCCTTCCCCTTAGTATATTTGTATTCGGTGGTAGCTCTGTGTCTTGGCTGGGTAAGGATTTCTAGGACCTCAGGAGACTATAGCCCCGATTCTAGGACCTCAGGAGACTATAGCCCCGATTCTAGGACCTCAGGAGACTATAGCCCCGATTCTAGGACCTCAGGAGACTATAGCCCCGATTCTAGGACCTCAGGAGACTATAGCCCCGATTCTAGGACCTCAGGAGACTATAGCCCCGATTCTAGGACCTCAGGAGACTATAGCCCCGATTCTAGGACCTCAGGAGACTATAGCCCCGATGATTCTAGGACCTCAGGAGACTATAGCCCCGATTCTAGGACCTCAGGAGACTATAGCCCCGATTCTAGGACCTCAGGAGACTATAGCCCCGATTCTAGGACCTCAGGAGACTATAGCCCCGATTCTAGGACCTCAGGAGACTATAGCCCCGATTCTAGGACCTCAGGAGACTATAGCCCCGATGATACTACGACATCAGGAGACAAAAGCCACGATACTAGGACATCAGTATAATATAGCCCCGATTCTAGGACCTCAGGAGACTATAGCCCCGATGATTCTAGGACCTCAGGAGACTATAGCCCCGATTCTAGGACCTCAGGAGACTATAGCCCCGATTCTAGGACCTCAGGAGACTATAGCCCCGATTCAAGGACCTCAGGAGACTATAGCCCCGATTCTAGGACCTCAGGAGACTATAGCCCCGATTCTAGGACCTCAGGAGACTATAGCCCCGATTCTAGGACCTCAGGAGACTATAGCCCCGATTCTAGGACTTCAGGAGACTATAGCCCCGATTCTAGGACCTCAGGAGACTATAGCCCCGATTCAAGGACCTCAGGAGACTATAGCCCCGATTCTAGGACTTCAGGAGACTATAGCCCCGATTCTAGGACCTCAGGAGACTATGGCCCCGATTCTAGGACGTCAGGAGACTATAGCCCCGATTCTAGGACTTCAGGAGACTATAGCCCCGATTCTAGGACCTCAGGAGACTATAGCCCCGATTCTAGGACCTCAGGAGACTATAGCCCCGATTCTAGGACCTCAGGAGACTATAGCCCCGATTCTAGGACCTCAGGAGACTATAGCCCCGATTCTAGGACTTCAGGAGACTATAGCCCCGATTCTAGGACCTCAGGAGACTATAGCCCCGATTCAAGGACCTCAGGAGACTATAGCCCCGATTCTAGGACTTCAGGAGACTATAGCCCCGATTCTAGGACTTCAGGAGACTATAGCCCCGATTCTAGGACCTCAGGAGACTATGGCCCCGATTCTAGGACCTCAGGAGACTATAGCCCCGATTCTCAGACGCTGCCGGCTCTCAAAACAAATATTTCCATAGGCCACAAAGGAGATTAGTCAGGTTCTTATGAGTGTTTTTCAGGTTCATGGTGCCGAAGTCTTGTCAAACTATCGTACACAGGCTCAAGAAACTACCCATGGAAATACTAACACAACCTCTACGAAAGCCTTGTCAAACTATCATACACAGGCTCAAGAAACTACCCATGGAAATACTAACACAACCTCTACGAAAGCCTTGTCAAACTATCATACACAGGCTCAAGAAACTACCCATAAAAATACTAACACAACCTCTACGAAAGCCTTGTCAAACTATCGTACACAGGCTCAAGAAACTACCCATAAAAATACTAACACAACCTCTACGAAAGCCTTGTCAAATGTAAGTGTGCAGGCCCCGAAATGTGTGAGAATATAGGCATACAACGTGACCCGCCTGACAACACGGCAATATATAATTACGGAGGAAGATGTAATAATAATAATAATAATAATAATAATAATAATGATAATGATAATGATAATAGTACAATCCCTTCTTCTTGTGCACATCGTTGGTTATTAAGCCCCGTGCAAGCTAACCCCAAGAATCTCTTATACCCGTATTTTCAAACGCTTTCGGCTCCCAACCAGTATTTTCAAGGGACAAAAAGGTCAGTCGGGTTCTAATGAGAGCTTTTTGGGTTCATGGTGCAGAAGAAGGGTCAGTCTACTACCAGGGTCATAAAACTACCCCTGGAAATGCTCAAAACCTTACGAAAGCCTTGTCAAATGTGTGCTTAGACGGAGACATGATTAAAAATATGACCCTTGGACGCCTTGGTTAACCCCGTGACTGAGAGCGCCTGTCGCCTGTGTGACTCGCCGGGACTCGCATTAAGGGGGTCGTTCGTGACGGCGCAGTGATGAACGTCCGTGACTCGGCGATGCGTGCGTGGCTACCATACCCCCGGCACGGCCTTGACCCCCGAGACCAGTGTGTGTGTGTGTGTGTGTGTGTGTGTGTGTGTGAGAGAGAGAGAGAGAGAGAGAGAGAGAGAGAGAGAGAGAGAGAGAGAGAGAGAGAGAGAGAGAGAGAGAGAGAGAGAGAGAGAGAGTTTAGACCTGTAATTGTTTTTATAACGCATTAGAAAGACACAATAACTGGCTGAATAGTGTGTGTGTGTGTGTGTGTGTGTGTGTGTGTGTGTGTGTGTGTGTGTGAGGAGGGAAATAATGTGCGGTTTAGACTTCTTACGTATTTTTTTTTTTTTCGTGTTTATGTTTGTTTTATGTATGTTAATTTGGTTATATTGATTCCCCGATCATTATTTTTTATTTGATTATGTATATATATTTTTTATTTATTTCTTATCTGTTTGTTTATACTTTTATTATTTCTTTTTTTTCTCGCTACTTCTTTTGATACAGCGATTTCCTGGGCTTTGGAATGGAAATACACACAAGCACACACACACGTGGGGGGCGCCTCGGAGTGCTACATCAGCGGGGGATGGAAGAGGAGGAGGAGGAGGAGGAGGAGGAGGACCAGTCTGCAGGCACGTGGTGGTGGTGGTGGTGGTGGTGGAGCGATGACCCCGCCTGTTAGTGCTGACGCGGCTTCAGTTCAGTGCCTCGGCGCCGCGTATTATTGGCACTGAACATTCCTCTTGCGTCCCTTTGTGCTGCATTGACGCTCCTCTGCTTGAAGGAAAACATTGCCCAAGATCACCTTTTATGTTTAGTCTTGGTGGTGATGTTTGTTGTGTTGACGATGGATGGATAAAAGGTAGCTTGCTTTAACCCACTTTTCTTCCTACCTACCCAGTTTTCTTACCTACCCATTTTTGTACCTATATACCCAATTGTCTTCCTACCTACCCAGTTTTCTTACCTACCCATTTTTGTACCTATATACCCAATTGTCTTCCTACCTACCCAGTTTCTTCCTACCTAATTTTCTTGCCACGCACCCTCTTACTACCTACCCAATTTTCTTCTTGCCTATCCACTTTCGTTCCCATCTACCCATTTTTCTTCCTACTCATCCAGATTTCTTCCTGCCTATCCTCTTCCTAGTCACCCAGTTTTCTTCCTACGTACTCACCTTTCGTTCCTACTAACCTATTTTTCTTCCTACCTTCCCACTTCTCTTCCCACTGCCCACTTTGATATCTTGATCCGATTCTGGTGTTCACGATGTTATCCCTCGCTGCAAAATAATGTATAGTATATAATGTATGACTAACATGTTATCACACCTTGCTGCCAAGTAATGCATATGATCAACACGGCCGCGTTATGATTGGTGGTTGATACGCTTCATTGCAATCCATCAAGCTGACGCTGGATCGCTCAGCCCGTCACTCCGGCCATCACACTCCCCAGTCACTGCCCGGCGTGAAGCCCCAGCAAGTCCGCAAGTAAGTTACCTCACTCGCTCACTGGGACACTTGGGGAGCATTGCCGCGAGTATTCTCCGCAACGCTCGGTGTCCGGTAGTACTACGGGGGTAGCTCACGGCGCTGCTAGAATGATTATGGTGGTTTCGTGATGGAGGCGACGACGTGCTGCACATGGGAAATTAATTCTTGTGCTTTCTCTGAAAACAAGTAGCATTTTGTTAATGAATTAAAGTGCGTCACTTGTTTTTGTTTTCCTTGCGTCTGGCGAAGCAGCATTGAGATGCCACGGCCGTAGGCGAGTACCCAGCGCCCTCTGCGGCCAGACGGAGACGCGAGGGTCATCACCGGGCTGACGAACACGCCAGGCGTCGAGTGTGTGTGTGTGTGTGTGTGTGTGTCAAGTGGTTGTCCTCTCTGGCGCTCAAACTTCCTTGATGCGACACAGTTGAGTTTTTTTTTGCGTAGCGCTGACGAGCCAGTGACAAACATCTTTCAAACACTGCATATACTTACCATGAGTGTCGCTCCGGGGCAATATTTACTCATCACTCAGGCAGGACAAGGACTCGGTGTAAGCAGAGTCTTTCCACCCAGCACTGGTATACTGTAGTGATTTTTGCTGTCACATCCCCGGAAGTAAGCAATGAACAGGATAGTAAAGTGCCCCCTGTGTGTTCGGTCGAAAATTAAGGGAGGGGAAAGGGACTTGAAGGCTTATATGTTCGTATTACTAAACATTTCGTCGACCAAGTTTACACATTTGACAAGGCTTTCGTAGTTGTTTTGGGCATTTCCAGTAGTAGTTTTATGACTGGTGGTAGTTTGACCCTTATTCTGTACCATGAGCCTAAATAAACACTCATTAGAATCCGATTGATTCCCTCTTTGATCTTTAGAAATAGATCGTGTGAGAAGCGAAAGTCTCTTGTAATACCGACCTTAGCATCTCCCAAAGCCTCCCAGCATCCCTCTTTTCTTATCCTCCAAATATGTTTTGAAAAGTTATTGTGCCTGAGTCTTGGCGCTACGTCATCTCCCCTTTGCACTAAACCTTCCCTGTAAAAATAGCGTTCTGAAGCAGACGCGGTGTGTGTGTGTGTGTGTGTGTGTGTGTGTGTGTGTGTGTGTGTGTGTGTGTGTGTGTGTTCAAGCTAGTACTTTTCCTGCAGCCGTTCTCTAGCGTGCGTGCCATTACCGCCGCCGCCAAACGGAAGTGTGCCACCGTTTGCGCGCAGTACCGAGTAGTGTGCGTGCTTGCGTGTGTGCGTGCGTGCGTGCGTGGTGGCGACTGCTGGCGTGACCGGGGCGTCGAGGAAATGTCAACAAACACACGCACAGCCACGCATTTCGGCACATCCTTTTTCAGCCTCCTCCTCCTCCTCCTCCGTCGTGTCGTGTCTAGATGGCTTGAGAGATATGGTGCCTAAGTTGGTTTTGGGGGGAGGGGGGGAAGGGGTTGGGAGAGAAAGGAACAGGAGGGGGGGGGGGGAGGGAGAGAAAGGAACAGGGACAGAGGGACAGCTTATGGGTTTCATCATCTGAGAGAGAGAGAGAGAGAGAGAGAGAGAGAGAGAGAGAGAGAGAGAGAGAGAGAGAGAGAGAGAGAGAGAGAGAGAGAGAGAGGATGGGGGGGTGTTTTTCATTATTAGTTTCTTCGTAAATATATAATGAAAGTGTCTAAGGTTCATCATATACGTCATCATCTTATTCATCATCATACTCATCTTTTTCATCATTTTATTCATCTTATTCATGATCATCATATTCTTCATCACATTCATCTTTTGCATCATCTTATTCATTTTATTAATCTTATCATCATATTCTTCGTCACATTCATCTTTTTCTTTATCCTGTTCATCTTATTCATTATCTTATCGTATTCATTTTCATACTATGCTTCATCATATTCATCACCATATTATTTATTTTATTTTATTTATATCATAGAAAGTTATTTGTGACGCCCTTTAGTACGATAACCTTGTAAACAATTTATTCTTATCCTTTCCTATTTGTTTGTCTGTGCTGTTTGTTTTCATTGTTTGTTACCTTTCTTATCTGTTTATTTGTATTACCCATATTTGTGTGTGTGTGTGTGTGTGTGTGTGTGTGTGTGTGTTTGCAGGGCAGTGACCATCGCACCTGAGCATACGTGTAGTTTATTGAGTCGATTAACACACACACACACACACACACACACACACACACACACACACACACACACACACACACACACACACACACACACACACACACACACGGTGACTGATGCAAACGTAATGAATGACCGAGAAATACGTGTGGTCATGTGTATAGCAGTAAACCTTCTCTTAACGATAACTCAAACAGATGAAATATATTATCAAAATGTAGTAAAGGACTAAGAAAAGAAATGGGACGAGTCAGGTAACGTTAAGTAGCTAATGTCCATAAGCTGAAGGTAACTCTGGCAAGTGTTCTGAATGAGGAAAGTACTAACATTTGACCTCCATTCTTTTTTACTTCTCTCACAGGAATGACACAAACTACTAACGTGTAATCACTAAGCCTCTCTTGTTTTATATATTTGTTTGCGCTGAGATGGGCCTGGTGCCACAAATATTCCGGGGATAATAGGAGGTGAATGCCCTGAGACACTGACGTACGTGTGTGTGTGTGTGTGTGTGTGTGTGTGTGTGTGTGTGTGTGTGTGTGTGTGTGTGTGTGTGTGTGTGTGAGAAGAAAGATATGAAGGAAGAGAGGAAAGGAAAGATGAAGATAAGAGAGAAAGGAAAGAAAAGAGGAACAGAGAGGAAAGAGTGAAGTCAGGAAAGGTGTGTGTGTGTGTGTGTGTGTGTGTGTGTGTGTGTGTGTGTGTGTATAATTCACCATGGCCCGATCACGAGTTGGACTCCCTCTCTCCAGCAGGTACCCACACGACGTGAGCATGTGCTTATTACTGTCGATCTCTGGGTACTGCCAGGACCTCACACACCACACACCCCATCCCCCTTGCTCAAGGGGGGACAGTAACCACTCCTAGTCAACGGAAAGAATCCGGCCTGAGCGGAGCTCGAACCGCCGCCTATTTGGCTTTTGAAGCCCTGCAGCGTGGCGCTCTAACCGATTGAGCTACCAGAGCGATTTGTGTGTGTGTGTGTGTGTGTGTGTGTGTGTGTGTGTGTGTGTGTGTGTGTGTGTCCCAAATTTCTTGCTGTCATTTATTTTTTTTATACAAGTGCAAGTACGTATATATTTTAGAATTATCCGCAGCTTTTAATCATAAACGTAATTTCATTATTATTATTTTTTAAATACGGTAATAATCGTCGTTTCAGTAATGGCTGGTGTATAATTTTCTTTTCTTCGAGGTGGATTCTTTTTTTTCTTTTTTTTTTACATTTGCACCTTTATTTAGATTTTCAACACCAGGGACGGGGACGTGACTGGAGGTTTCTGGGCCCAGGTGTGAGGCGGGGGTGGGGGAGGGGGGGGGAGTTGGCTCATTGTGGCGCCCTTTAAAACATCAGGGCATTTTAAGTCGGCCTCTCGGTCTTTCCTCGCTTTGATGTTTTAGACTAATTCGATGATAGGCGCATCCGGAAATTAGGCTATTTAGCGGCTTGCACTGTGGGAATGAGAAATATTTTTAACTTCACAGTCTTCCTCAAGTGACGATGAGACGGAGATGGGCACCGAGGCCAGGCGGAGCAATAGTCCTTACTTTCAACTAAATACCTTTACAATAGTCCTTACTTTCAACTAAATACCTTTACCATTCCTGATTTTTGCTACTCCTGTCTTATGCAGCTAATTATTACATCTTTACTAATTTGCTAACTTCCCGGGAGCAATAGTCTTTACTTTCAACTATATACCTTTACCATTCCTGACTTTTCCTCTGTCTTATGCAGCTAATTATTACATCTTTACTAATTTGCTAACTTCCTGGTAGGTTTATTTTAGCCTCCCTAGTTTCCTTCTCTTCCTCCTCCTCCTCCTCCTCCTCCTTCCCCCAAACATCCTTCTCTTATTCCTCCATCGTTCATTTCCTCTTCCCTCGCTGCATCATGCTGACCAACCCTATCCTCTTATTTTTTTGTCTCTAAACCTCTTTGAACGAAAAAAAAACAAATAAACGTGTGTGTGTGTGTGTGTGTGTGTGTGTGTGTGTGTGTGTGTGTGTGTGCTGCAGGAGGCGGGGGCGGACGGGCATGCACTTATCTTATCTAGACTATCGAAGGAAGTTTGAAACAGACGGGCAGGCAGGCAGGCGAACGGGCATACGAGGGGACATTAAGGGTGGGGTGGGGGTGGGGGGGTTACGAGGAGGGCTACTCAGTGTATTTTTGTTCACCTGTGCGCAGAGTCGATGGGGGGGAATCAAGCGCCTCGCCAAGCAGACTCCGAAGCCGCCGAAACACCCGTGGCCGACCTTCATTGAGACCTTATTTTTAACTCGATAATTATACACCTTCACCGGATCCTTTGCACCCCGACCCGACCCTCCTCTTGCCTGCCTTGCCCGCCCTGCCCTGTCTCCCTCTCTCTCTCCCTCTCTGCCTGTTTGTTTGTGTGCCCGTGTGCCTCTGCTACACACACACACACACACACACACACACACACACACAGGGTAATGATTTTTTTTTTCGTTCAAAGAAGTTATGGGGGAAATAAATGAACGTAAGAGGATATACATGGAAGGGATGGGAATGAAAGGAAAGGGAAGGGAAGGGAAAGAAAGGGACTGGAAGGGAAGGAAAGGGAAGGGAAGTGACTGAAAGGGAAAGAAAGGGACTGGAAGGGAAGGGAAAGAAAGGGAAGGGATGTGAAGTAAATATAACGGATAGAATGGGAAGGAAAGGAAAGGGAAGGGAAGGTTGAGGTAAAAGGGGAGGAGGAAGAAAATGTAGGAGGAGGAGAAGGTGGTGGTTGAAAATGAGATAGTGGAGAAGTAGGAGGAGGAAAGAGAAACAGATAAGGAAGATGAGATAAAAGAGAGCATAAATAAAAAGGAGATAAATATAGAGAGGAGGAGGTAGATGATAAGAGATCGATATAGACGGAGGAGGAAGAGGAAGGAGAAGGAAAATAGGGATGTTGAAAAGGAGGAAGAGGAGTACGAGAGAGGAATAGATGAAGAGAATGATATAAAGAAGGAGAGGAAGAGAAGATAAAGAGGGAGAGGAAGGGAGAAAAGGTGAACATAGATATTGAGAGATCGATAGAAAAGGAGGAGGAGGAGGGGGAAAATTGAAAAGGAGTTAGGAGATAGTTGAGAAATGATAGGAGAGGGAAAGAGATCAGGAGAATGAGATAAAGAAGAGGAATATAAAAAGGAGGAGATAGAGATGGAGAGGAAGAAGAAAATGGTGGAGATAGATGATGATTAAAAGAAGAGATAAAATAATAAGAGTAAAAAAAACATAAAAAAAAAACATGGAGAGCAAGAAGAAAATGATGAGTTGAAAGAGAAGAACGAGGAGGAGGAGGAGGAGGACGATAAGGAGGAGGAGGAGCATGAGGAGGAGGAGGAGGATAAGGAGGAGGAGGAGGAGGATAAGGAGGAGGAGCATGAGGATGATGATGCAGGTGAGGTAATGATTAGTGCACGGCTCACCTGTTTCCTCCTCCTCCTCCCCCTCCCCCTCCTCCTCCTCCCCCCCCCCTCTTCCTCCTCCCCCCACACATCAGGTTTTCTCCCACTAATTGCTTTATAAATAAACTCACCTACTTATATGAGCACACTTGGGTTTTCCCTGCTGAATGATTTGGGATGTTTTTTTCCTTGTTTTTACTCTCTCTCTCTCTCTCTCTCTCTCTCTCTCTCTCTCTCTCTCTCTCTCAAGCACACGTACACACATATTGACACACACACACACACACACACAGGGATAAGTTATATAAAATTAACGCTTTCAATTACTTTTTCTTTCCCCTCTGCCAACTCCTCCTCCCTCCTCCTCCTCCTCTTCCACTTCATCATCATCAACATCATTGTTGTTTTTATTGTTCTCGTTTTCTTAATTTTCTTCATTATTATCACTATTTTTTTATTATGATTGCGATTATAATTTTTAGTATCATTGTTTATTAATATTATCAGTATCATCATCATATCACCACCACCACCACCACCCACTACATTATTTCTTTCCTATTCTTTCAGTTTTTTCTTTTACCTTTTCCTTTCTTTATTTTCTACTTCATGCAAGCCTAATACTTCTGCTTCTTTTTTTATTTGTATTTTCTTTCCTCTTCTACTATTACTACTACTACTACCGCTACTATTACTACCACTACCATCACCACCCCTTTGCCTCCAACGATCACCCCCTTAATGCCTCATAATTACCGAGTATTGGCAACATCACGCCGCCAGCAAGCACGTGAAGGTCCGGGCTGGCACCGCTGCAGGCTGCCGGGCGCTGTGCATGCCTCACGTGTCTTGGCGGCGCTCAGGAGGCTCTTGGCGGTGCGGGGGAGAAGGAGGAAGAGGAGAGGTTGGCTAGGAGTGTTAATACGTGTTGGCAATGCTTTGTCTTGTTAGGTTAGAGCTTGTGGGGTATAGAGGTTCTTGGTCTGATTTAGGTTGAAGGGTAACTACGTGAAAAGGGTATGGTGAAGGATGAGGAGGAGGAGAGGTTGGCTAGGAGTGTTAATACGTGTTGGCAATGCTTTGTGTTGTTAGGTTAGAGCTTGTGGGGTATAGAGGTTCTTGGTCTGATTTGGGTTGAAGGGTAACTACGTGAAAAGAGTATGGTGAAGGAGGAGGAGGAGAGGTTGGCTAGGAGTGTTAATACGTGTTGGCAATGCTTTGGGTGGTTTGGTAAGAGCTTGAGAGGTATAGAGGTTCTTGGTCTGATTTGGGTTGAAGGGTAACTACATGAAAATGGTTTGGTGAAGGAGGAGGAGGAAGGAGAGAGGCTGTCTGGGAGTGTTGATACGTGTTAGCAGTGCTTTGGGTGGTTTGTAGTAGTAGTAGTAGAAATAGTAGTAGTAGTAGTCGCAGTAGTATTAGTATTATTAGTAGTAGTCGCAGCAGTAGGCCTAGAGGTCCTTGGTTTGATGTGGCTTGAAGGGTAACTACGTGAAAGAAGGATTTTGTGAGTAGAAAGGAAGGTTGAGCTTTGGGGGGGTTGACCGAGTTTGTGACTTGAGAGGGGGTTTAACATGTATCAGGACCATGGTAGGGGGGTTGATGGGGGGTGTAAAGGGTATGGAATGAAGTCTTTTGTTGGCCAGGGTATAAGAAGGGACATGATGGTTGATTATAGGTCATGGAATGGGCTTGACAAGGAGTTAGGGGCATGAGAAGAGGCTTGATGTGGGCTAGGTTATAATAAGGAAATGGTAGTAGTGTATAGCTTATGAGAATGAGATTGGAGCGAGGTTGGTGGCATGGGAGGCAAGTTGGCTCGGTTAAGAGTGTTTTGACATGTTTACGGGTGGTAGAAAAGGGCCAGACTAACGTTTTGGAAAATTGCTGTATCTTGGTGGGGGTTTGAGGGCATAGAATAAGGCTTGGCGTAGGTCAGGGATATGAGAGATGACTAGATGGAGATTAAGACATTGTAGAAGGTCTTATTGGGCTTCGACGGCGGTGAGAAGGCAGGGGAGAGCGTTTGGCATTGGTTAAGAGCATGGGAGAGTTAAGCAAAAATACGAACATTAGAGCGGACATTAGAGGCTTGGACAAGGGTTAGAGGGTAAAGGAAAGTGTAGGCATTGATTACTAGTGTCCTTATAGGGGATTGAAATGCTTGTTACGGCTTCGACAGGGATTAGGGATCAGAGGAGAGAGTTGACATGGGTTAGTAGGTAGTGTCTTTTTGGGAGTCGTGATGCTCATTACAGCTTGGACAGGGGTTAGAGATTAGAGAAGATTGACATGTGTTTGTAGTGTATTTTTTGGGGTCAGATGCTTGTTACCGTGGGGATCTTTAATAATAGATGGGTCTTCGTGGTGAGCTCGGGTAGAATGGCCTTGAAAGAGAGGAGAAGGTAAGAGCTGGCAAGGGTGGGGTAGGTTGAAAAAAGTGGGTGGTAGGGGAGAGAGGAGAGGGTGGATGGGGTAAGTTAGGTAAGGGAGAGGGCTGATAGGATGAGGAATAGTGGGGGGGGAGGGGGTTGAGGGTGATGAAGTGGAGTAGGTTGGGAGAGAAGATTGAGAGCAAGGGGACGAAGAGGGGAAAGGGGTATTGGCTAAGGAGGAAGGGTGGTGAGGGGGGAAAGAGGGGAGAGGAATGGTAAGGGAAAGGGGCTGCTCGGGGTGTGTGTGTGTGTGTGTGTGTGTGTGTGTGTGTGTGTGTGTGTGTGTGTGTAGTAAGGCAGGATCACGCGTGCCAAGCCATGAATTAATTAAAAGCTGCCAAGTGAAGTCTGCAGCGCTTTGGTGAGTATTAAAAATGTATTACGAGTGATAAATTGAAAGACCCGAAGGAAGGAAAAGCCACGATGCGCACCAGAAACCTTGTAATGTGGGAGTTGAAAAAAAATTAGGTTCATGTTCTTTCCATAATAATTAGAAAAGATGAATGAAGAAATCGTGTTAAGTGAAGAATTGTGGATAAAGTGTTTGTAGTAAGACTTGTAGTACCGTAAGTATGCAAGTAATAATAGCTGTAGTAGTAATGATAAAAAATAAAAACGAGAATGATTGTGTAAAGTTTGTAGTAAGAATGTAAGGAAGTAAATGTTTGAATAAGCCAATATTTCTACTACTACTACTTCTACTATTACTACTACTACTACCGCTATTACTATTCGACATATGTATATAAATTAAGAAGAGCGAAACAAAATACTTCTTAAGCAGATTAGTAACAAAACATCAAGCGAACTCTTAAATTTAAAAGTCGATCTGTCTGTGTGTGTGTGTGTGTGTGTGTGTGTGTGTGTGTGTGTGTGTGTGTGTGTGTGTGTGTGTGTGTGTGTGTGAGAGAGAAGAGAAGAGTGTGTGTGACTTCTACATACAGTTTAGACTAATGGGCGAAGATATTTATTTGCGGTGAAAGGCGAGCATAAACAGCCCCCAAGACGTCTGGGTTTGCACCGCTGGGAGGGCTTTTAACTCTGTGTAGGGCACCAGAAACTATATGGACGCCCAAACATTTATACTTGGAAGAGAGGGCGAGGGAGGGACTGAAGTGAGGCGGTCTTCTTTTACTCTTAAACTAGGTACCATTGTGGAGTTATGGAGTGTGTTTCATCTATTAGTTTTCTTTAGTATTTATTCTTTACTAATCTCTATCAACGTTCAGACATTTAGTTGAAGAGAGGACGAGGGAGTGACGAGTGTAGCGGCTTTCTTTTATTTTCTCTTAAACTATCATCCTGGAGTTATGCAGTGTTTGTTGAGTCTATGAATTCTCCGTCTATCTCTTTAGTTTATTTTTTTTTTTTATATATATTGACTAAACTATATTAACGCTCTCATTTATATTTTAAGAGACCGCGAGGGAGTGACTTATGTGTGGCTGTCTTTCTTGTCTTTTCTCTTTAACTATCATTGTGGAGTTATGAAGAGTTTGTTGGATATATTAGTTAACTTTAGTAATTAGTATTTACCGAACTATATTATGGGTAGGCGGTGGCCGAAGTGATAGCGTACTGGACCCACATTCGCCGCGTGATGGACGACGCGGGTTCGAATCCTCACGCTACCACTCGGATTTTTCAGTCACCGCCGAGTGGCTTAAAACTACCCACATGCTGTCTTGAAGACCACCCATCAACCCGGACTCCCGGACTCTAGAGGAAGCCGCCCAAGCGAATCAAGAACGAGTTCCGGGGGGCAGCATGAGCCAATGCAAGATGGCGCCACTATAAACACTCACCTGCGCCAGAACGGGCTGGGCCGACCATCAGGCCTCACCTGGAAGAAGCCTTGGGCCGACCATCAGGCCCCACCTGGAAGAAGCCTTGAGCCGACCATCAGGCCCCACCGGGAAGATGCCTACCGGCGCAATAGGCAACAACAACAAAAAAAACTTCCTAACATTTATTTGAAGGAAGAGAGGACGAGTAAATGAATTTAGTGTTGTGGTCCCATTTTTTATTTCCTTTTAAACTAATACTGTTGAGCTATTTACAGACTGTTGCATCTATTATTATTTCTGTCTAGTTTAGTGTATCTCTATATTTACCAAACTATTTAAGTCCAGGTATTTACCTACTTTAAGAGAAAGGCGAAGATTTTAATATAGTTTTGTTTCTCCATTTCCCTCTTAATTGCCTACCATTATAAAGCTGTTAGGCGTAAGTCACAACATCTTCCAATATCTGACTTCTTTAATGTTAACTACTAGCCCATTTAACCCACTTACTGCCACTATAAACACTGCCCTCAGTCACGCTTTTTGATCCCCTCCTCAGCACGCCCATAAATGCATCGTTCCGTTTTTCATCTTTAAGTTTAATTTCAGTCGCCATAAAGTTGTCACGAGTAAGTCACAACTATTAAACTCTCGCCTCGTAAAGACCTCCATAAAAAGCGAGTTTGTTTACTATATTTTGGATTGCAACTTACTTATTACTGTTATGCAGGTTTCAAGAGTACAAAGTCACGTTTAGGTTGACATATTTTACTACCTATTCCAGTAATACCTCCCCTTAACCTATTCATAATCGGTAATGAGGTAGAGATTGTTTTTATATATGTCTTGTCAATAACCTTACGAACTGCACTTGCGTTGTCACCTGCGCCTTCTGCCTCTTGGAAAACCGCAGGAAAAACAAAACAAAACAGATGAGAACACGTGTCGAAGTTATTAATGCTCCCTCATATTCTGCTACTACAAATCGAACCACTATTTTGTTGTCACCTGTGTCTTCTGCTAACCTTAAGGGGCTATTACACTGGGCAAATTTTCCGGGGATCTTCTGTCAAACCACGATTTCCGCCAGCGTGGTTCTCGATTGTTTGTTGTTATTGCTGCTGATGAAGATGGTGAGTAATACCGTCGTCCTTCAGTGAAATCTACCGTAGCTTTGGAAGATCGTGGACAAGTCTGAAAACCACGCAAATATGAGAACCACGCCAGCGGAAATCGTGGTTTGACTGAAGATCCACGGAAAATTTCCCCAGTGTAATAGCCCCTTTATACACCTCTTGGAAAACCGTAGGAAAAATTTATAGATCAGAGGAAGTTTAGAAATTAGAGGTGCTCGTACTTTTTGTTACCTTACGAACTAGTACTTTTGCCGTCACACGTGTCTTCTGCTAACCTTAAAAACCTCTTGGATAACCGTAGGAAAAATTCGTAGATCAAAGGAAGTGTTGACATGATAGCGTGCCCGTATCTTTGCTTGTGACCTCACGAGTTGCTCTTCTGTTGTAACGTATGTCTTCACGGATCTCAAACATCTTATGAAATCACAGGAAAGAGCGTAGATAAGTGCAAGTGTGGAAATTGCGGTATAACTATTGATTACGAGCACTATAAAGCTTTCAAGAATACGTTAGAGCAGACTTTTAGTGTCTAACCTACTGTAGTTCTAAGTATAGTTACTATGGAAAATATGTAGCCACTTATTGGGGTAAACCCTCTGAAATCCCCTCATCTTCGTAGGTGCGGCTCAGTTAAATGCTGGGTTTATAAAAAGGTGTTCAGGTTTCTACTCACATAAAAGGGAGATGGATTCCAGTTATTTGAATGTTGTCCTCGTACACTAAACAAACCACTGAAAAGGGCGAAACGTAATGATTTAGTGTATTGTTGTGTAAGTTAATTTATTTAGCATGACAACCTCAGGTGTTTCTGAACTATTAATATAATTTACCTGAGGTTTGTTGTTTCATGCTCCGGAACGACACCGCTTATTCGTGGTGCCGAACACGTTACTGCCCTTCTGTCGCGTGGACGTTATGACGCACCACACGTACAATACTGCTTCATACACAACGTCATCGATTCTCTTGAGTCGTGCGTATTTCTTTCCCCTCCTAACACCTCACCTATTTGGCCAAATTAAGATTAATGCTAGAAAGGTACTTAGCTGTAACCATCAGGGTGTTAATGACAGGCAGCAGTATTGTTGATCGACGAATCCTAGTTGTTAGTAGTATAGTAATCCGGGCGTCGTGTCTGCTCGCCGTATCTGGTAAGGCTGGTGATGCGGGAGCAGTATTGTAGTTTGACGTATCGCGGCAGTAAGTAGTAGAAATCCAGGGCGTCGACTGCTTGCCGTGTCTAAGTAAATATCGAGCCCGACGGTGGAGCACAACCAGCGCCGACCCGTCTTCTTTCGATACCTATAAGCTGCTGCCGCGGACAGGCTCGCTTCCTCTCTCGCTGCCTTCCCTCGCACTCTGAAGCGCTATTCGAAGCAGCTCTTTGAAGCATCGTTTTATTTAAGTTAGTTTGCTGGTTAACTTATTTTTTATTTTGTTACCTGTGTAATCTAGTCCTCTCCTCGCAAGTATGTAGGAGTAGTATTTTTCTTATAATTACTCCCCCCCTTTTTTTGTGGTTTTATTTTTATTATTCCCTGTCAAATAAATTTTTGACAGTTACAGTAAAGTCCGCCTTGCCTCTTAAACTCAAGTATAAATGCATTTCTCTTCTTTTCTGATAATTGAACTTACTGCCATTATACAGTTTTTGAAGAACAAGTCTCATCAGACATAAGTAGAATTAAAAGGAGGAAGGAAGAAAGGAAGGAAGGATGGAAGTAAAGAAAGATAAGGAAGAAAGTGATATAAGAAAGACAGAGTAAGTCATATCTAACATAAATATCCTAATGGAAGAATGAAAGGAAGAAAGGAAGAAGGTGAAGAAAGGAAGGGAGAGAAGAATGAAGAAAGTGATATATAAAAAGACAACGTCACATCTAACATAAGTATCCTAATGGAAGAAGGAAAGGGAAGGAAGGAAATAAAGGCAAGGAAAGGAAAGCAGAGGAGAGGAAAGAAGGAAGGAGGAAAGGAAAGGAAGGAAGAAAAGGAAAGGAAAGGATAAGAAGGAAGACAAAAAGAAAATTATATAAACAGACACAGTAAGCCACAAATACCAAAAAATGAAAGGGGAAAAAAGGGAAGGAGTATAAAAAAGAAAAAAGAACGAAGAGAGTACGGAAGAAAATTATACGAAAACACAAATAGGACCAATAAATAGATAAATAGCTCCCTCACAAACACAGAATCAAGTATAAATAGCCACTAGGCCATTGATGTTTTACCCCCGACCGTGAACCCCCAAGAGAAACATTGAGGATAATAATAACTTTGAGCGGACTTATATCGGGACTGAGTTACTCTCTTATAAATAAACCGTCCGAGTGTGTTTTGGTGTGTTGATGTTATTTTTGTATCGTTAATAAGAGTAATTAGTCTAAGAATAGTCCCCTGTTACGCTCCACCCCCACCACCCCCCACCCCTATCACCACCACCACCACCACCACCACCACCGCTATTACCACCCCCACCACCACCACCCCTATCACCACCACCACCACCCCTATCACCACCAACACCACCACCATCACCACTATCATCATCACTACCACCACCACCACCACCACCACCATCACCACCACCACCACCACCACCGCTATTACCACCCCCATCACCATCACCACCACCACCACCACCACCACCCCTATCACCACCACCACCACTATCATCACCACTACCACCACCACCACCACCACTACTACTACAACTACTACTACTACTACTACTACTACCACCACCACCACGATCATCACCACCACCACCAACATCAGTTTTGTGTATTAACTCATTACTCGAAATAAAATTGGTGTGTGTGTGTGTGTGTGTGTGTGTGTGTGTGTGTGTGTGTGCGTGGTGAGTTGGCAAGGCTCTCTACTTTCCTCTACCTCTCCTCCTCCTCCTCCTCCTGCGAGAACATTCAATCAGACTTAATAAGACTTGCCGACTGGAGCGAAAAATGGCAAATGAGTTTTAACGTAGATAAATGTAAAGTAATACACATAGGTGAAAAAAATCCTAACTTTAAATATCAGATTCAAGGACATGAGCTCAGCGAAGTAAAACAAGAAAAAGATCTTGGTGTCATTATCAGTAACACTCTTAAAATGAGTGATCAATGTTCTGTAGCGAGTAAAAAAGCCAATATGATGTTGGGATTAATCTCAAGAAACTTTGATTATAAATCACCCGAACTTATGAAGAGATTATATTTAGCATTTGTAAGACCACACCTAGAATACGCCGTTCAGTTCTGGTCACCGAACTATATCAAAGATCAAGTTTTGCTAGAAAAGATACAGCGACGAGCAACCAAACAACTTGCCATATGACGAGCGTTTAAAGCGTTTAGATATGTTTTCCCTAAAAAAGCGAAGGATAAGAGGGGACTTAATTGAAGTGTTCAAAATCCTTAATGGATTCGACAACATTAACCCAGATAGTCTATTTCAGAGAGACACCAACACAAGAACACGCAGCAACGGTATGAAGTTAAAGGGAAATCGATGTAACACATTGGTGTGCAGAAGTTTTTTCAATAACAGAGTCGTCGATCACTGGAATAGACTCCCACCGTCAGTAGTTAGCGCACAGAGTATCAATAGCTTTAAGTCTTCTTTGGATAAGTACTTCAGGGATATAAGATTATACTGACCCCTTTTCGCATGTTTTCAGACAGATTCCAGCAAGACCTCAACCTATATTCATATAATTCTCTCCCACAAGCTAGATTGCAAGTAGCGAAATTCAACAATAGAGTAAAGCAACAGTTAATGTCCGCATGACAGGCGGAGTGAGGTGTGGGTGCAGTAAGGTGACAGGTTACTGGTGCCGTGCCTAGTACCGCCGGTAAAACGAGGATCAAGCCTCCACCTGTACCCCTGAAACTACACCTCACCCATCGTGAGTATTAGGGGGGATTCTGGGGCTGCCCTGTGTAGGCCACTCGGTCTCTTCCAGCCTCCCTGTTTTTCTATGTTCTTATGTTCTTATGTAACGAAGTCATTTTCCCCCACAGCTTAGGTTACCAGTAGTGTAAGTTAAGGGTAGTAATTTCCTCTTATTTCTCTCTTTACTGTAAAATTTCCATGTCCCTTTCTTCCTTAAAGGTACATGGTGTTCTCTTCAAACTATTTCCTGCCGGCACGTTGCCGGAGGGAGAGGTGGGTGGGGAGGAGCCTTCATCTATTCTGTCCTGTCCTACCACACGTAGATTACTAGTAGTAGCGGTAGTAAACAGACACCCTCGTCATAGACCGATAGGTCTTCTGGTGTCTGTTCTTCCTATGTATACCTATGTATTCCTCCTCCTCCTCCTCCTCCTCCTCCCCCTTTACTGGCGGAGGCGTGAATCAAGGTCGTGACATTGCGTACCTACGAGAGAGAGAGAGAGAGAGAGAGAGAGAGAGAGAGAGAGAGAGAGAGAGAGAGAGAGAGAGAGGTAGGTAGGTAGGTATAGTGCTTACCTCCGCCGACCGCCAACTTCATAAACATTAGCTACCCTTGGCTCTGTGTGTGTGTGTGTGTGTGTGTGTGTGTGTGTGTGTGTGTGTTTACGTAAGCGTGTCAATCAGGGTGTTGCGCGCGCCCGCGCGCACATGTGTGTGTGTGTGTGTGTGTGTGTGTGTGTGTGTGTGTGTGTGTGTGTGTATTTTAAGATTATGTAAGTATGTCAGTCAGTCAGTGCGTGTGTGTGTGTGTGTGTGTGTGTGTGTGTGTGTGTGTGTGTGTGTGTGTGTGTGTGTGTGTGTGTGTGTGTGTGTTTACTTGTTTTTTGGCTGAGTCGTTCTTTCTATCTGCACACACACACACACACACACACACACACACACACACACACACACACACACACACACACACACACACACACACACACACACACAGCGTAATGGTTATGCCTTCAACCATGCAACCACGTTTAATCCTCGTGTCGTGTCTTGGTGTGTGTGTGTGTGTGTGTGTGTGTGTGTGTGTGTGTGTGTCGGTCGTGTGGCTTCCCTCGCTTGTCTTCACGGTCTGCCTCAAGCATTGTATCATGGGAGAGTTAACAGGACAGGTTAGCCAGCTCTCACTCCCCCTGTCCCGCCTGTCAGCCTCAGTGAAGGGCGTGGTCGGGAGTGCTTGAGTGTGTTGGTATCTGTTTATGCGGCGAGAGGAGAAGATGCTTGTCCTGCTGCAGTTAAGGGGAGTGTCTAGGTTAGCCAGTTTTTTTTTGCTTTTTTCGTCGTGTTAGTGTTTTTGAATGGCGGTTTGTTTGTGTCGATGTTTTAAGGGAAGTTATCAGTGGTGTGTGTGTGTGTGTGTGTGTGTGTGTGTGTGTGTGTGTGTGTGTGTGTGCGCTCATTTTTCTGTCCTGTGTCTCTGTTTTCCCTTCTCCCTTACTTCCATTATTTACTTCCTTCTTCCTTCCTTCTTCCTTTCTCTATTCTGACTTTCTTCCATTCCCTCATATTGTATCTTGTTATTATTGTAGGTATTTTTTGTTTTGTTTGCGTGATTTATGGGCAAGTTATTTGTGAATGAGAAGTGAGTGTGTGTGTGTGTGTGTGTGTGTGTGTGTGTGTGTGTGTGTGTGTGTGTGTGTGTGTGTGTTGTTTTGCCCCTTTGCACTGATAGTTTTCGTTAATCGGCGGGAAGTGTGCAAGCAAGGTCGGAATATTATAATTATGTCCTCCTCCTCCTCCTCCTCCTCCTCCTCCTCTTCTTTTTCTTCTTCTTTCTCTTCCTCTTCTTTTGTGTTATCGGGAGGCACACAGCTGTTATATATATTCCTGTCGAGAGCCTTTATAATTGATCGCAAGTGAAAGCCTGAAAATATAACAGTTCGAAGAAAAGATCACGTCCATGCCCTACAGGCCTCCGCTTCTTCTCGATTAGATAACTGAACACCAGACGTCAGGAGGCAGACACACACAGCTGCTAGGACGGGGATGCTGAGAATAGTAATGAGAACAAGTCTGAAGAACACTGTCTGGGCTAATTTTGTCTCCGAGGTTCATATTCTTGAACAGTTCTGGGCTCACACACCCACATTTGATAAGGCTTTCCTAGAGGTTGTGTTAGTGCCTCCATTGGTGATTCTTTGAGCCTAGTGATAGTTTGACAATGCTTTGGCACCGTGAAAGTGAAAAACCACTCATGAGAACCCGGCTAATCTTCTTTGTGGCCTTGAGAAATATTTTTTGTGAGCCGAAAGCGTCTGAGAATACGTATTTTTTTTCACGGCGATGGAAATAGCTCAAGGGCACGAAAAAAAAGAGGAAAACAAAAGTCTGGCGTGACACCTCAGCCGTGCCTCGAGTATAGATGCCATGTCCTCGGCGTCAGGCTCGTAACGTCACTGCTGTTATACGAATGTCACAATAAAGGTGCGCTTACTGGCTGTAAATACCAACACCTACTACTATATGAACCCGCTTAGCCTACGTAATGTAAACAAAAAACACGATATGAATACTATAAATGTGATGACAAGGTGAATCGTAATGTAGCGTTTATTGCCAGTAAATACGAACACGCACCATTGTCAGAGCCGGTAAAGCCTGCGTAATATAAACAAAAAAACACGATATGAATACTATAAATGTGATGACAAGGTGAATCGTAATGTAGCGTTTATTGCCAGTAAATACGAACACGCACCATTGTCAGAGCCGGTAAAGCCTGCGTAATATAAACAAAAAAACACTTAATATGAATACTATACATGTGGTGATGAGGTGAATACTAAAGTAGACGGGTCATGCGAATATAGCATTTATTGTTTGTAAATACCAACACACACCACTGTCAGAGCCGGTAAAGCCAACGTAATGTACAGGGCACACCGCTGCTACGCCTGCTACTCCTGCACCTGCTCCTGCTTCCGCTTGGCACTGGAATGCTTGACGAGGCTTGGGTTGAGTTGGGTTGATGGTTTTTTGCATGTGTGTTGAGGGGGGGGGGGTAGGTTAGGTTAGGTTAGGCAACACGTACGCATAAAACCACTTAATGTGAATACTATAAATGCGATGATGAGTTTTTTATTTATTTATTTATTTATTTATTTTTTACAGCTAAGGAAACAGTTCAAGGGCGTAAAGAAAATAATATAAATAAAAGCCCGCGGGGGTGAATACTAAAGGCGGCTGGTCTTACTAATATAGCGTATAATGACTGTAAATACCAACACACAGTACTATACGGTCTCATTCAGCCATCATAACACACGTAAAAACACACAGCTGGGAATACTATAGACGCGTTGATTGAATGAATAAAGAGTCGATTAGTACTATAAGAGCTTTTATTATATGTGAATCCTAACATTTATTACTACTTATTACTACTAACTACTACTTATTACTACTACTACTACTACTACTACTACTACTACTACTACTACTTATTATTATTACTTATTTTTACTACTATTATTACTTACTATTATTACCGTACTATTATTACTATTACTATATTACTATTATTACTGTTATTACTATTACTATTATTACTATTACTATTATTAGTATTACTATTATTACTATTACTATTATTTCTATTATTACTATTACTATTATTACTATTACTATTATTACTATTTCATTATTACTATTATTACTATTACTATTATTTCTATTATTACTATTACTATTATTACTATTACTATTATTACTATTATTCCTGTTATTACTATTAATATTATTACTATTACTATTATTACTCTTATTACTACTATTATTACTATTATTACTACTATTATTACTTATTTTTACTACTATTATTATTTATTATTATTACTACTACTACTACTTATTATTATTATTACTACTTATTACTACTAACACTTATTACTATTATTATATGTGAATACTAACACTTATTACTATGAAAGGCCATATTGACTACATTGGATAAAAAATAACAGCACACTAAATTTAAAGCGTTGGTGCCATGATGGATTGGATATGGATAACACAGTCGATTCACTCTGAGCTCTGAATGACTGTGGATAATAATAATAATGGATAAGAATAATAAGAATAGTGGATTATAATGACTAGATTCGATTCGTCCTGAGCATAACACTAACATGGATGCGATAATAGACTGAATAGGAACAAAAATCAATTATCAGTCCCATAACACTAACCACACATCATGGCTAGTTTTCGTGTGTCATTTTATATACCATCGTTAAAAAGTGTGTTCCGCCGCCTCGTCTGTTGTATCATCTTGGCGGCGGCGCGATGGGTGAAGTAACGCCGCTGCTGTTGGACGCTCGCCGCTGCCTCGCCTACAAAAGAGAGATGGAGAAGATGTGTGTGACGAGGGGTTGAGGGGATGAGGGAAGGGCAAGTAGCTAAGGGCTCACCTCTTGCTAAACCATCACCGCTATAGTTATGAGGTACTGTGCGTGTGTGTGTGTGTGTGTGTGTGTGTGTGTGTGTGTGTGTGTGTGTGTGTGTGTGCACTTGTAGGGGCTCCGTGCATCTCCGTAAAGGATTGAACCGCGAAGTGTGTGTCTGCCCTACTGCTATCAAAGGTGTGTGTGTGTGTGTGTGTGTGTGTGTGTGTGTGTGTGTTTAGGGATGGGGGTGTTCTAACTGTTTCGTGTATCGGTGTTCGTGATGGTGTTGGTGATAGTGGTGATATTGGTGATGGTGGTGGTGGTGGTGATGTTACCTGGATAAATGCCATGTGACAGGTGTGATGGGTGGGCGTGATGATGATGTAGGGGGTGATAGTGGATGGGTGATAGGGGAGGGGGACCTGAAGTGTCATATGTAACTCTTACCCCACTCCCCCTCTCTCCCCTTCACCCACTCACCCCACTCCATTCCTCACCTATTCTAACCGCTTCACTATGCCACCCCCCTCCACCCCACTCCACCCCTTACCCCCCCCCCTCTCTCCCCTTCACCCATTCACCCCACTCCATTCCTCACCTATTCTAACCGCTTCACTATGCCACCCCACTCCACCCCTTCTCCCTTTTATCTCTCCCTCCTCCCTCTCCCCTCAAGACAGGACAATGGACACCTGCCTTTGTTATGGCTAGCGGCACCTGCGACACCTCGACAGGCTGAGCTATTTCTGGACATATGGGGCATGCCTACACACACACACACACACACACACACACACACACACATGTACACGTTAGGTTACCTGCTTTCACTACTACTCTCAGAATAGGACACAAACTCTCTCTCTCTCGCTAACACACACACACACACACACACACACACACACACACACACATATGGGTCAATCTACTTACATTCATATTTATACCTTTTCACCCGTCCACACACACACACACACACACACACACACACACACAAGGGGAAGAACAAGCCAACAAGTACAAGTAATGAACCTCGCCAGGCTTGTCGTGGGCAGTGTCTGTGTCTATTTTTAGCTGTGTTGTGGTGGTGGTGGACTGGTGATGGTGGTGATGGTGGCGTCTGAACCCTCTTAGTGGTGGTGGTGGTGGTGATAGTGCTGGTGGTGGAGATTGTGTGTGGTGAGATGGGATGTGATGTGGTGTGTGTGTGTGTGTGTGTGTGTGTGTGTGTGTGCTTATTTAACATGACTTGCGGTTCCATGTTATAGTGAACTGGCGAAGGATCCAATTTGCTGTTTGTTTGTTTTTTTCTCGTGTTTTTTTGTGTACGTTAGGAAAAAATATTAAAAGCTCCGGCCCACTCATTGTATTATTCCGTTTGGCGTTGCACACACACACACACACACACACACACACACATTAATCAGGTTGCGTGTTGATGCCTCTCTCTGGTTGCTGGGTGGAGAAGGAGGAGGAGCAGGAGGTGGAGGAGGAAGAAGAGAAGATGAAGAATAGGAAGTACCAAGGAAGACGGAAGGAAGGACTGACCCTTTATTAACCTGAACATAAATAAAGAGGAGTAAATAAGAATAAGTCAGGTGGATAAATTTAATTCCATGAAGAAGATAAAAATAATAGGCAAAAAAAAATCTTATATACAAACAGAATAATAGACGAATGAACCTCCTCTCTTTTGGCCTCTTGTTCTTTTTTGCTTTTGTTCGGAGGAGCGTCTAACGGACTTATGTTTTTGCTATTGTTATTGGTTCTTGCCCTTGAGCTATATTTACTCCCTTGCTGAAGAAAAAGAAAAAGAATGAACCGAGCTAGAGTCATGAGATTAGTGACCATACGATTAAAATTAGTTTCAAAAGGAGGAAGGAGAGTATGGAGAGAGAGAGAGAGAGAGAGGGGGGGGGGATGGAAAACAGGAAGAGAATAAAAAAAAATCGAAGGGAAGGAAAAGAAGAGAGAGAGAGAGAGAGAGAGAGAGAGAGAGAGAGAAAAGGAAAAAATATGGAAAACAGGAAGAGAATAAAATAAAATCGAAGGGGAGGAAGAGAGAGAGGGAAGGAAAAAAATATGGAAAACAGGAAGAGAATAAAATAAAATCGAAGGGGAGAGAGAGAGAGAGAGAGAGAGAGAGAGAGGAAGGAAAAAAATATGGAAAACAAGAAGAGAATAAAATAAAATCGAAGGAGAGAGAGAGAGAGAGAGAGAAGGAAAAATATGGAAAACAGGCAGAGAATAAAATAAAATCGAAGGAGAGAGAGAGAGAGAGAGAGAGAGAGAGAGAGAAGGGGGAGGGGATGGAAGACAGGAAGAGAATAAAAAAATCGAAGGGAAGGACAGAGAGAGAGAGAGAGAGAGAGAGAGAGAGAGAGAGAGAGAGAGAGAGAGAGAGAGAGAACACAAGGGAGGGGGGGAGGAAGGAAAAAAAAAAACATGAAAGGCAGAAATAATAATAATAAAAAAAAACGAAGGGAAGGAAAAGGAAACAAGAAAAGACACCGTATGGGGAGGGAAAGACACCGTAGAACCAAGGGCTAGTGAGACGGAGATGAGCACAGAGGCCACGCGTAGCTCTAGTGCAGTGGTTCTTAATATATTTCACTCCATTCCCTCTAGCATGAATTTCTAACACCCTTGTGACTCCCCATCATTTCTCTCCTTAACCCCACCTATCTTGCTTACGTTATTTTCTGACCTTCTCCCTTCCATTATATCTTTTTAGTTTCCTGGTGCTATTTCCACATGTATCCTTAGTTGTATAATCACACTCTGTACTGCCTGGGGGTTGGGATGGCATGTTCCTCCTTTCTCCTTTGTTGTTTACTTGCAACAATAAACTATCAATCAATCCTTCCCTTTACGCTTTTCCTTCTTTCTTCTCCTTTCTTATCTTCACCTCCCACTCTCTCCTTTTTCGTAACTACCTGACTCATCAACCTCACCTCGCCAATAAAAGTAAAAAAAAAAAAAATGTACATAAAGAGAACACCTTTGCTTTATTACAAGTTGACAATCTTAACTTATATTTTCATAGATTTTTGTGCTTTACATCACTAGACTACAAAAGACTAGTGGACGTTAACCTCACTTCAAATTCGTAACATCACCGGCTCGCCATGACCATCCAAAATTCTTGCTATGGCCCCCAGGTTGAGAACGACTGCTCTTGTGTGTACCCCCAACTTGGCTCTGCCGTGTATAGTCTGTCTGTCTGGCCTCCCGTAGTCTCCTTATATCCTTGTGTGCCCTTGTATAGGTAGACGAAAGGGAAGGGAGGCAGGGAGATCACAACCACCATCACCATCACCACCACTGCCATTTCCAGCATCACCAACACCTCTACCGTTACGGACATCCCCATCATTATCGCTACCAGCATCACTAGCATCATCACCACCTTCACTACCAGCATCACCACCACCATCTTTTCTGTCCGGAGTGTATTGCGTCATCCTCGTTATTGCTATAGTCATCATCTGTTCTGTTCTGTTCGTCCCTCTTTCTCTTCTCTTTATTCAGTTCTTTGTTTTCGTTTCATCTTTCTCGTTTTGCTTATTGCTCATTCTTTCTCCTTTTTTTGCTTCGTTCCCTTTTTTTTTCGTTTGTCCTCTGTTTTTGTTGTCTTCTTCTCTTTTCTTTTTCTCTTCTCTTCTCTCTCTCTCTCTCTCTCTCTCTCTCTCTCTCTCTCTCTCTCTCTCTCTCTCTCTCTCTCTCTCGCCGAGTGTTTGTGAATCCAGCGCTAAGGAAATGTTTATCAAGGAAAGGTAATGAGGTGATGGAGTTTAGGTTTTTTCCTCCCTCTCCTCTTGCCTTCTCTTCCTTCCCTCCCTCCCTCCTTCTTTCCTTCCTTCCTTCCTTTCTGGCTTTCTTCGTTCATTCATTCATTCATCTCCTTTTTTTTTATCCCTTTCTTCCTTCTTTTCTCCATTTTTTTTCCCTCCCCTCTTACCTCCCTTTCTCTCCCTCCCTCCTTCCTTCCTTCTTTCCTTCCTTCCTTTCTGCCTTCGTTCATTCATTCATTCATCTCCTTTTTTCTCCCTTTCTTCCTTCTTTCCTCCATTTTTTTCCCTCCCCTCTTCCCTCCCTTTCCTTCCTTCCGTCCATTCTCCCTTCCCTTCCGTCCTTCCTTCCTTCCTTCGTAATCCTCTTTTTCTTCATTCTTTCCCTCCTTTATTTATTTTCATTCATTGCCTCATTTTCTTTCTTTTACATTTTCTTCCTTGTTTTATTTTTTCCTTTCATCATTATAATTTTTCTTTCTTCTTTTATTGATCCATTTAGTTTTTATTCTTGCCTTTGTCTTCTTTTCTTCCTTTTTGCTTCCCCATTCCTTCCCCCTTTCCTATCTTCCTACTTTCCTTCTCTCTCTCTCTCGTTTCCTCCTTCCCTTCATAATTTTCTTCCTTTTCTTGACTTCTTTTCCTTGTTTTCGTCATTCATTTTTTCCTTTGTTCCTTCTTTTCCTTATTTTCGTCATTCATTTTTTCCTTTGTTCCTTCTTTTCCTTGTTTTCGTTATTCATTTTTTCCTTTGTTCCTTCTTTTCCTTGTTTTCGTCATTCATTTTTTCCTTTGTTCCTTCTTTTCCTTATTTTCGTCATTCATTTTTTCCTTTGTTCCTTCTTTTCCTTGTTTTCATTATTCATTTTTTCCTTTGTTCCTTCTTTTCCTTGTTTTCGTCATTCATTTTTTCCTTTGTTCCTTCTTTTCCTTGTTTTCATTATTCATTTTTTCCTTTGTTCCTTCTTTCCTTCCCTCCGTCCTTCTTTCCTTCCCTCTCTTCATACTCCACTCTCTCCTTCCATCCACATCTTCGTTATTTTTCCTTGCTACACTTCATTTCGTCTTTCATGTCTCTCCTCCTAAGCTCTGTCTTCCCTCCTCCCCCCTGTCTCTCTCCCTCCTCCTTGTTTCCCTCCTACAGGCATTTCGTTCCCGTCCCCTGCACAGTTAACAAGCAAGGAGGGAGGGAAGTGCGTGCAAGAAGAGAGGAAAGGTGAAACGGTACACGCGGGTTTTTGTTGTGCCAGAATGAAATGTGGATAGGTTGGTAGACACAGAAGGACGTATGAAGTTGTTTTTAGGACTTATATTACTACTATTACTACTGCTACTTTTACTACTACTATTTTGTGCCATATTCATAACACATTTCGGCGCCCAAGTTCACACATTTGACAAGGAGGAGTTTCGAACATTTCCCTTCCCTTGGTATTCATATCTCACATTCTCTCACGCCTTCCAGATCATTATTATCATTTTTGTTATTTTCTGCCTCCCTTATGTTCGTCTGTATTCCTTTCTCAATCTCTTTTGCATCCCTCGTTCCTCTTTCTTTTCAGCTCTTTTATTTCCACATTTCCTCACAGCATCCCTTTCAGGTCCTCCCTAAATTTGCCCCTTCCTCTGTACTATGAACCTAAAAGAACACTCATTAGGACCCGACTGATCTCCTTTTTGGCCTCCGGAAATAGTCCATGTGAGAGGCGGAAGTGTCTGAGAATAGCTTACCGACCTCTTTTTCCCAGCTGCTGTGTCGTGTCTGGCCATTCCTCGGGCTCGTCAGATTAAGCCGTATAAAGCCTCGTGTGCGTCCTCTGCATCTTGATAACCGTGTGTGCCTGCCCGTGTCCTCGTTGCCACCTTTACGCCCCAATGGCCTATATATATGTCTTCAGGTGTTGTTGTTGTTGGTGGTGGTGATGGTGGTGGTGGTGTATTTCTTTTGTCTGCTTGAATGTGTGCCGAAATATGTCACCATGTCTAAGGGTGTTATCTGAGGGTGTTAGTGATGATTGTAGTAGTAGTAGTAGGTGGTGATGGTGGTGGTGGTGATGATGGTGTCCTTCATTAATTCTTATTCATCACTATCTTCTTCCTTGTCATTATCCTTCTTTTTTATTTTCCATTTTTATTTTCCTTTATTTTCTTGTTTCTTTGTTTTCTCTTCGTTTCCTTCTTCATCTCCTTCATCATCTTCTATCACTTTTTTTCCGCCTCCTCAGTCACCCTCACACCACCCCAAGTCATGCAGCACGGTGTTATTCATTCATTACGGTGTTAATAATTTAGAGTCTGACGGCCATGAGAAGGATGACTCAATCGTGCTGACTACGTACATAATGCAACCAACAGACCACCTCCACTACACACACACACACACACACATACAAGTCCTCGATGCCCCCACGTTGTGTATATTCCCACTGGCCATCGGAGCTCTGTGGTCAGTTAGTGGTTATCAGGCAAACAGAGAACAACACGGAACTCTATAGGTATACGTCGGTGTTCTCAGACGCTTCCTGCCGCCTCTCTCGTCAACTGTCGGGTTCTGATGAGTTCGCTTTGTGTTGATGGTACAGAAGAGGGGTCAGACTACCACCAGGGTCATGAAACTACCCCTGGAGATGCCCAAAACTCCTACGAAAGCCTTGTCAAATCTGTGTACTTACTTAGGCGCCGAAATGTTTGTGAATATGACTCTCAGGATTATAACTTTCCGGTTCTGATGAGTTCGCTTTGTGTTGATGGTACAGAAGAGGGGTCAAACTACCACCAGGGTCATGAAACTACCCCTGGAGATGCCCAAAACTCCTACGAAAGCCTTGTCAAATCCCTTCGCCTTTCTTGACTTACTTGAGTGCGGAAATATTTGTGAATGTGACCCTCAGGATTATAACTATCCGGTTCTGATGAGCTCGCTTTGTGTTGATGGTACAGAAGAGGGGTCAGACTACCACCAGGGTCATGAAACTACCCCTGGAGATGCCCAAAACTCCTACGAAAGCCTTGTCAATTATGTGTGTACTTACTTGAGTGCGGAAATGTTTGTGAATATGACCCTCGGACGCTTCCTGCCGCCTCTCACATCAGGTATTCCCAAAGGCCGAGAAGGAGATTAATCGGGTTCCCTGGAGCGGTGTATTCACGTTCATGGTCTTTCTTCATTCATTAGTCTATTCATTTATATTTTTTTAGTCTTGCCTTTGCCTCCTTTCCGTCCTTGCTTCCCCTTCCTTCCTTCTTTACTTCCTGTCATACTTCCATCATTCCCTTCTTCCTTCCTTCTATCTCTACTTTTGCCTTCTTTCCTTATTTATTTTCTGGTATGTCACACTATCTCCAGGGTCATAAAACTACCTACTGCCTATGGAAATGCCTACAATCTCTACGACAGCCTTATCAAATGTGTGTGTGTGTGTGTGTGTGTGTGTGTGTGTTTATTTGTAAGCTCCGAAATGTTCAAGAATATGGGACTTATAGTTAATAGATCCTCCCTTACAATCGCCTCTGTTCTCAACTTTTGTCATGCGTGAGTTCTCTTTCCTCTGCCTGGCGTTCATATCTCACATTCTCTCACGCCTTCCAGATCATTATTATCATTATTATTATTTTCTGCCTCCATTATGTTTGTCTGTATTCCTTTCTCAATCTCTTTTGCATCCTTTGTTCCCCTCTTTTCAGCTCTATCTTTTATTTCCACATTCCTCCCAGCATCCCTCTCACCTCTTCCCTACATTTCCCTTCCCCTTCAATGGCACTCCCGTAAATTCCTTCCTTCTCTCGCTGTTGTCCCTTCCATCTTTTTATTACATCCTCTAGTCATTATACATGTTGCCACCCTCCCCCGCCATCTCCCGTTCCCTTCATGTTCCCTTCTTCCATCCTGACCTCCTCTAATCTATATATACCCTCAGCTTTTTTTAAGTTGTACCATGCTGTCCTGTGATCGTTATTCACTATACGTCTTGTCTCCCTCCATCTCCCTTCCCCTTGTTCCGTCTAGTAGCTGCCACGCGTTGCTTTCACTCTTCCTTCTGTTCATATTCAAGATCTAAATAAACACAACCTAACCTAACCTAACCTTTCTTTAGATCTTGCTCATATTCATCATTGGCGTTGCTACGAGGCGGACCTTCAACTTATCACCTTCCCCTCCACATACACCCAATCCCTCGACCGTTGAGTTTATATAGATATTTTCCTTCTGGTTTATTGTTGATTCGGGTCGGCATTATAAGACACTTCGGCTAATCACATCAGCTATTTCTAAAGGTCAGAGAGGGCGTCAGTCGGGTTCCAATGAGTGTTTCTTTAGGTTCACGGTACAGAAGAAGGGTCACACTACCACCAGGATCATACAACTACCCCTGGAAAGGCCCACAACTCCTAGGAAAGCCTTGTCAAGTATGTGTTCTTGGGCAGTGAAATGTCTTATAATGCGAGCCTCAGTGTCAAAGGAGAAATAAAAGAAAGAAAGGTGTTGTTTGCCGTCCTCGAACAAGTGCTACCCTCACCGTCCCCCCTTAGCTATACGCCCCTGATATTCATGCACCTGCTCTCATGTAATCTCTTTCTTGCGTGTTCTGTCTTGTGTTCGCGTGTGTGTCCTTGGAAGGTGTTGCTTAGCCTAGTAGCTGCCACACGGTTCTCAGGGGCTTTAAAATTGTCCGTGGATCTACAGTCAAACCACGATTTCCGCTAGCGTGGTTCTCAGTTGTTTCTTCTTATTGCTGCTGCTGATGATGGTGAGTAATACCGTCGTCCTTCGGTGAAATCTACCGTAGCTTTGGAAGATCGTGGACACGTCAGAAAACCACGGAAATATGAGAACCACGCCAGCGGAAATCGTGGTTTGACTGAAGATCCACGGAAAGTTTGCCCAGTGTAAAAGCCCCTATACTCTTTCACTCATCCCTGTGTTCATTCAGCTTCTCATCCATAATCATTCTTTCGTGTCTTACTTCCCATCCATCCCACTCTTACTCTCCCAACGTGACGTGACTTCGGAGGGCCATTTTAAGAATCGGCCATGGCAAGAATAGAACATAGTCATTGCAGTTTGGGTTTCCACTCGTCGAGGAGATACAAGGCCGATAAGACTGATAGCACGATAGATGGCTGGTAATAATGATTGTGCAGAGTTGTGGTTATATATAGATCGTCGGTTAATATGATGGTGCGTAGTTGTGATGATGGTAGAGGTGGTGATGGTGGTAGTGGTGGTGATGGTGATACTACTACTACTACTACTACTACTACTACTACTACTACTACAACATCTACTATTATCATTATTCTACCATTTCTGCTACTTCTTCTTCTCCTTCTTCTCCTTCTCCTTCTCTTTCTTCTCCTCCTTCTTCTCCTACTTCTTTATCTTCTACTTCTACTACTTCTTCTGCTACTACTACTACTACTACTACTACTACTACTACTACTACTATTACTACAACACAGGAAAGCCCTCATCAATATATCATAATTACCCCTAAAATGGCAAGGTTTTCTGTTTCTATTTTTACTCTTTATTTCCTTCACTAAATCATCTAGCGTTACCTTGAACCTGACAACAACAAAGGAGGAGGGTCATCATACTCCTCGGCTTCGGTTACTTGCGAATCACTGTATTTGCTTCCGTTGCCTTCATTTTTATCATTTATCATTTTTTTATATAGTTTTCTTTTCTATTCTTTTTCATATTCGTCATTGTTAACAGTGTGTGTGGTGATATAAGTTTACTGCGATGTTGGTTCCTTTGTCTTCCTTGGTGTGTTCGGGTTCGGGGAGAGAGAGAGAGAGAGAGAGAGAGAGAGAGAGAGAGAGTTTATATCCCCACTTTGAATAACTTATCTAATATTATAATTGTAGAAATCCCATACTAAGTGTCATACTAATATATAAGTATGTTAAATTAAATGCAAGGTAGTCGCGGATATTTTTGTAAAGGTATATATAGCGTGTTCTTAGAGAGAGTAATTTGTTCGTAAAAGAGAAGGTTAGACTTGATTGTATATTTATAGTAAAGTTTAGGAGGTGTAGGTTGTATAGTAAACTTATGATAAGGTATTTGCTGCATATTATTGGTAAGGTTTGCGTTATTTATTTCTTCACTTTTTATTTATTTTCTTCTTTTTCTTTTTCTTCTTCACCCTTTTATATTTTTACCACTTATTCATCTTTATCTTCTTTGTCATTATCTTCGTCTTCTTCACCCTTTCTTATCTTTCTCCATTCTTATTCATCATTATCTTCTTCCTCGTCATCATCATCATTTTCTTCTGCTTCTGCTTCTTCGTCTTCGTAATTTTCTTCAACTTTTTCTTCCTCCTCTTCAGTGTTTCACAGCTATCACTTTTGGGCGTTATCCCTGCTATGCCATCCCCATTTAACCCAATCACCCACGTCAAGTTCCTCCTATCCCAAGTCCCAAGTCGCCTAGCAAGAGTTAAATAGTTTGCTCTGAGGGGCGGCGAGGACTGTGTTGTGTGGTGGGGTAGGTCATGTCCGTTCTTGTCTGGTTGTCATATCGTTAGAACGTGTGTGTGTGTGTGTGTGCTGCTTTTTGTCGCACACACACACACACACACACACACGGGGACGGGGAGGTGTTGCTGGAGTTGCTTTTGTTGTTGTTGGTGGTGGTGTTGGTGGTGGTGATGATGGTGTTGAAAGGAGAAGTTTAGTTGGTAGTGATTCTGTTTTTTGTTGCGGTTATTCCTGTTGATGTAAGACTATAAATAGAAGTAGTAGCAGTTGTTGTTGTTGGTGTTGTTGTTGTTGTTGGTGGTGGTGTTGTTATCGTTGTTTTTGTTGCTATTTTTATTATTGGTTATCATGTTTCTCGTGGCGGCGGTGGTGATAGTGGTGGTGGTGGTGGTGATGGCGGCGGTGGTGGTGGTGATGGCGGCGGTGGTGGTGGTGGTGGTGGCAGGGGTGGCTGGGGTGGTGGTGGTGGTGACTGGGGTGGTGGTGGTGGTGGCGATATTGCTATTATTATCATTATTATTGTTGTTGCTGTTGTTCTTTGTCAAGGTCACAGCACACACACACACACACACACACACACACACACACACACACACACAAGCACACGCACACACACACACACACACACACACACGACCGTCCAAGGGGGCCATCTCTCCCTCCCTCCCTCCCTCTTCCCTTCCTTCCTCTTCCTCCATTCCTCCCCCTTCCGCTCCCTTGCGTCCCCCCGCCCCCCCCTCATCAGCAGTCCGCCCCCGCAAGACACGGCGCGCATGGCAGAGGAACACGTGCAGGGGGCGTGTCACTGTGTGTGTGTGTGTGTGTGTGTGTGTGTGTGTGTGTGTGTGTGTGTGTTTTCCCCTTTTCTCCTTCTCTTTCTCACCTAATCTTCATTATACTGATACTCATGATATCTCCTCCTCCTCCTCCTTCTCTTCCTCTTCCTCTTCCTCCTCTTCCTCCGGCAAAGATGTAGAGATAGACAGACCGACAGAATTCCCAATGCAAGAGTTGACCAGTGTTTTCGTGCTTTCATCCCTTTCAACGGTAAACTCTGGTAAACTTCGTCCATTTTTTTTCCTCCTTCACTTCAAGAGGAGAGAGTATCGAGTCACTTCTTCCAAGCCCAAAACTGATAACGCATATTTTTGGCATCTACAATCTTAAGAGGAGTGATGTAAAAGATAAAATAAAGGAGAAAGTGATAATAATACGTACGTTTTACACTGCACTAGTAGAAATAATACCTTTTAAACAATAATATAGAAGGAGAAGAAACAAGAAAATATAATAAAGGTGAAAAATACCAAGAAAAGTAAAGGATGTTATTAGAGAAAATATAAGTAACAGTTCATAATGAGAGAAAGAGAAAGAAAGAAGAAGGAATATTATAAGAAAAGTAATGAATTTGTAACAGTCCACAATTTGCAAAAGAAAAAAAAATTAGATGGGTATATAAAGAAAAGTAGCAAGATTATAACAGTTCGTAATATGCAAAACAGAAAAATGGAAAAAGAGTTAAATGAAAAGTAATAAGTCTTGTAAGTTATTATACACTAGACTCCAAAAACTCTACGCCATGAGGAAAAACAAACAAACGACAGGACGAAAAAAAAAAAAAAATATAGTGAAAGATGTTGGTGAAGCAAACATATTCAACAGTTCTTTTATGACACGTCCAATTTTCTTTCATCATGTTGCCGTCTTACGAATAAATGAATACATGAATAAAACTACTACCATTCATATGCATCTTTTTTTTTTCATCCTCCTGTCCCTCACGAGTCTACAAGGAAGGTGTACACTGCATAACGAGACTCACGGGGGGCGGGTCAGGGTGCCACTAAAAGAGGAGTAAGTCTGTAGCCGTTCATGAAATATTAGTGGTTCATCAGGGAGTCATCAGAGCAGACCCGCCATGATGCCAATAAAAAACGGCTTATGTAATTCTGGTCACATGCAGGAGTGGGCGGTGTGTGTGTGTGTGTGTGTGTGTGTGTGTGTGTGTGTGTGTGTAAATTAAGACCTGTAATTCTTTTTATAGCGCACTAGAAGGACGTGTAATAACTGGAAGAATAGCATGTGTGTGTGTGTGTGTGTGTGTGTGTGTGTGTGTGTGTGTAAATAAGGACCTGTAATTATATTTATGACGCACTAGAAAGACATGTAATAACTGGAAGAATAGTGTGTGTGTGTAATCTTTTTTTTTTCACAACGGCCTGATCACGAGTTGGACTCGCTTCCTCCAGCAGGTGCCCTCACGACGTGAGTAAGTCCTCATTATCGTCGATCTTTGGGTACTACCAGGACCTCACACACCACCACCCCCATCCCCCTTGCTCAAGGGGGACAGTAACCACTCCTAGTCAACGGAAAGAGTCGGGCCTGAGCGGAGCTCGAACCACTGCCTGTTTGGCCGTGAAGCCTTGCAGCGCGGCGCTCTAACCCACTGTGTGTGTGTGTGTGTGTGTGTGTGTGTGACCCAGGCTGTCCGTCACTGTTGTTCTTAGCCTGTGCGGGACTCGTGAAGGCCGCGGGAGCAGTGACAGGAGAGTTATTCACACGACGAGGCCTCCGTGAGAGTTACTAATCAAGTGTAGGATTTCGTGTTTAACTCTTAAGCTCATATTCTTAAACATTGCTGCCCCCAAGCACACACATTTGACCAGGCTCTTTCAGGAGTTGCAGGCTGACGTGGGCACTTTTATGACCTTGGTGGTGATTTAACAAAGCTTCTGTACCATGGACGTGAAGAAACACCCATGCGAAACCGATTTATCTTGTTTTCGGCATCTGGAAAGAGTTGATGCGAGAGCTGGTATTCGCCTGAAGACGCTCGCAGATGCATTTGGTGACTCTACATATACCACTTTTTTCTAGATATTTTGGTGAGTGAGAGACGAGCAGGTGGACAGGCCGGCAATGAGGAAGACCTTATTGCCCCTCTCAAACACGAAAGCTGGTGATAGGAGTCTAATCTCACAGCATTGCAAATTCAGCCCAACCGTTATCTGTCTGCCGGGTTCAGTCCAACACAGCGAGTATGTTATCTCCCAAAGCAAACACATACGTATCGGCGCCTCGGTTTGCCTGCCTGAAAAAGCCTCTCGTAGAAGTTGCTTGGATTTTCACGGACTGTTTTGTGATCCGGGTGATAGTTTTACCTGACTTCCAGACCTTGAACGGGAACAGTCACCCATGAAAACCCTGTTAATATTCTCTGTGGCCTTGGGAAAGTAGTCGTTATGGGAGCCTGGTACGTTTAAGAAAATGAACCTTAAGCTCTTGTCTACGGTGCGCGGTCACCTTGACATTACCTCAGTGTCATTGTTGGCGCCTCGAACCACACTTTATTCTCCATAATGATCCGTTTGATATCCACCCACCACGCGACGCTAGAGTGGTGTGAGTTACTGTGTGGTGTCCTCAAATTTCCTATCTCCTGTATCACCACCAAACACTATATATAGCAGGACTTTCAGTTGTGTTTTGTGGTTGCTTTGGGAGATAACATACTCGCTGTGTTGGACTGTGGACCCGGCAGACAGATAACGGTTGAGCTGAATTTGCAATGCTGTGAGATTAGACTCCTATCACTCGCTTTCGTGTTATGAGAGGGGCAATAAGGTCTTCCTCATTGCCCGTCTGTCAACCTACTCGTCTCTCACTCACCAAAATATCTAGAAAAAAGTGGTATATGTAGAGTCACCAAATGCACCTGCGAACGTCTTCAGGTGAATGTCTCAAGCTGATTACTATTGGGGACACTGATATAGAAAGGTTCCTTGTTTTGGTGAGGTGGTGTGAGGGTGCAGCGCGTCTTGTGGCCTTGGCGAGGAGGCTGCTGCAGGCGGGGCCCCGGTGGCTTAGGTCAGGGATCGTGTAAGGCGGCAACACACACACACACACACACACACACACACACACACACACACACACACACACCATCTATCATTATTGTTGTTATTGTTGTTGTTAGTATATTGCAACACACATACAATCAATCATTACGGTATTGTTATTATTGTTGTTGTTATTATTGCATTGCTACACACACACACACACACACACACACACACACACACACACACACACACACACACACACACACACACACACACACTATTCATTCAGTTATTATACGTCTTTTTACTACGTTATAATAGAATTGCAGACCCTAACACACACACACACACATACACACACACACACTCTCGTCAGGAGAAGGCCATAAGATCAAAGAATTCACGTCCGTCAAGCTTGCAGGAAGACGGAGAGCAAGGTTCATTCATTCACGCACGCTCGCTCCCGCTCGCTTCCCTCCCTCCCCTACCGAAGCCCTTCCTCGGTAGGCTCTCCTGTATGCATTTGTTGTTTGGGTGACCTTCGTTTTCTTTTCCTACATGTTCCCTTGTCACATACTGTTGTCTCCTTGTTGCCTGTCTATACCTGTGTCTCATTTTACACCTTGGTCCAATTCTTTACCTGCCTTCTCATTATACTCCTTTAGTTACCACTGTCTCATTATTCTGTTCTATTCTATTAATTTCTGTCTCTTTATACATCTTCCCTTAGCTACCTCTCTTTCTCAAATTACTCCTTTTAATTATCTCTCTACCCGTCTTATCCCATTATACTTATTCAATGGTCTCTACCTGTCTGTTTCATTATAAACCTTCCCTTAACTGTTCACCTGTCTGTCTCATTGAACACCTCTTTTTGATTACCTCTACTTGTCTTATCTCACTACACACTTTTATTGTCTCTATCCATCTGTCTCATTATTCACCTTCTCTTCCCTTAACTGTGTCTCTGCCTGTTTTTTCTCATTATATACCTTTCCTTAATTGTGTCTCTACCTGTTTTTTTCTCATTATTTACCTTTCCTTAATTGTGTCTCTGTTTTTTTTTTATGATATACCTTTCCTTAATTGTGTCTCTACCTGTTTTTTCTCATTATATACCTTTCCTTAATTGTGTCTCTACCTGTTTTTTCTCATTATATACCTTTCCTTAATTGTCTCTCTACCTGTTTTTTCTCATTATATACCTTTCCTTAATTGTGTCTCTACCTGTTCTTTTTCATTATATCCCTTCCTCTAATTACCTTTCGTAGTGGATTCGTGAGGGAAATGTGAAGAATGAAAAGAAATTAATGGGATTGGTATTACTTCTTATTCACATGCTCCTTTATTTTATTTATGGCATTTGAAACATTTGAAACATTTATTAATCACTTTTTTTTTTGGGGGGGGGCGTATATTTATTTGGTCAGTAGTAGATTTTTAGGTTAGCCCTTTTACAAGCTAATACTCTTTGGGGAACCTCTGCTAAAAAGATATTGGACGTGGCATGAAATAACTGTTTGAATATTTCTTGTCTCACTAACATCAATCACATTAAATTCTCTTCTTTGTTTCTGCAGTGCCGTTTTTTTTATAATCTTCTTTGGGATAACACTTCGACATACCTCATATTTTCTTTGTTCTTTCAAGTAGTGTGTGTGTGTGTGTGTGTGTGTGTGTGTGTGTGTGTGTGTGTGTGTGTGTCATGCCCAGAATTCCTACTTAGGGATAATATTGTTCTTGTTATCTGATCTATGACAGTGACCTAATAGTCTATTCTCGAGGTGCACTTATGTATTTATGTGTCCTCAGGTGCTCTTAGCGTCTGCCTCCCCAAACTCACCAGGGGCCATATTTTTAAACATTTCTGCGCCCGAGAACACATAACTCATTAGTCTTTCGTGGGAGTTTAGGGAGTTTCCATGGGTACTTTTACGACCCTGGTGGTAGTCTGAACCTTCTTCTGTACCGTGAACCTAAAAGAACACTCGTTAGAACTTGATTAACCTCCTTTTTGGCCTTTGGAAATAGTTGGAGCGAGGGGTGGGAGCATCTGACAATACCAACCCTGGACTCTGATAACTTTAAGGAGGGCAGGTGCGAGGGTACACTAACCCATCACAACACACACGCTTATCGCACCTCACGCACTCGATTTCAACCCCGTGATATGACTTGAATCTGACGTCCGCTTTGTGTTCCTGTCGAGGTTAAAGTGTTAGCTGACGTGTGTTTATCGCCTGACGAGATGATGAGATGAAGGAGGGAGGGAGGGAAGGAAGGGTAGAAGTGGATAAAAGAATACGGGACACGGAGGAGGAGGAGGTGTAGGAACTTAGGGATTTATTCTTCAACTTTTCGACGCCCCAGCACACACATTTGATAAGGAGAGAAGGAGGGAGAGGATACGGAATACAGGAGGAAGAGGAGGTGAAGGAACATAGGGATTTACTCTTCAACTTTTCGACGCCCCAGCACACACATTTGATAAGGAGAGAAGGAGGGAGAGGATACGGAATAGAGAGGAGGAGGGGGAGGTGAAGGAACATAGGGATTTATTCTTCAACTTTTCGACGCCCCAGCACACATTTGATAAGGAGAGAAGGGGGGAGAGGATACGGAATAGAGAGGAGGAGGGGGAGGTGAAGGAACATAGGGATTTATTCTTCAACTTTTCGACGCCCCAGCACACACATTTGATAAGGAGAGAAGGAGGGAGAGGATACGGAATACAGGAGGAAGAGGAGGTGAAGGAACTTAGGGATTTATTCTTCAACTTTTCAACTTCCAAGCACACATATTTGACAATTAGGAGAGAAGGAGGGAGAGGATACGGAATACAGGAGGAAGAGGAGGTGAAGGAACATAGGGATTTATTCTTCAACATTTCAACTTCCAAGCACACACATTTGACAAGGAGAGAAGGAGGGAGAGGATACGAAATAGAAAGGAGGAGGGGGAGGTGAAGGAACATAGGGATATATTCTTCAACTTTTCGACGCCCCAGCACACACATTTGATAAGGAGAGAAGGAGGGAGAGGATACGGAATACAGGAGGAAGAGGAGGTGAAGGAACATAGGGATTTATTCTTCAACATTTCAACTTCCAAGCACATACATTTGATAAGGAGAGAAGGGGGAAGAGGATACGGAATAGAGAGGAGGAGGGGGAGGTGAAGGAACTTAGGGATTTATTCTTCAACTTTTCGACGCCCCAGCACACATTTGATAAGAAGAGAAGGGGGGAGAGGATACGGAATACAGGAGGAAGAGGAGGTGAAGGAACATAGGGATTTATTCTTCAACTTTTCGACGCCCCAGCACACATTTGATAAGGAGAGAAGGAGGGAGAGGATACGGAATACAGGAGGAAGAGGAGGTGAAGGAATATAGGGAATTCTTAACCATATCAGCGCCTCAGCATACACATTTGATAAGGAGGGAGAGCATAAGGGACATAGAGAAGGAACGGGGATGAAGGAACTTAGGTAAAACAGAGGGACATATACTTAAACATTTGATTTGATAAGAAGTTGTGTGCATTTCCATGGGTAGTGTTATGATCCTGGTGGTAGTTTGATAAGGCCTCTGTACTACCATGGAAGTTAGGAAAGCACTCATGAGAGCTCGATTCTCCTCCTTATCAGCCTTAGGAAATATGTAGTTGATGTGAGTGTTGGAAGCGTCTGTGAATAATGCCCATAATCCTTACCTCATTCCTCCTTCAAGCTGTTCCTCTACCCCCTCCTTCTGCTCCTCCTGCTAATAGTGTGTGTCAGGGAGTTAAGGAGTGAGAGTAAGGAAGAGAGTGAGCAAACGAGAGCAATTTAGAACCTAAAATAAATTGGGTTACTAAGGCAAGATATATTTGTAAATTATGTTTGTGTTAAATTTTGTTTTCAGTTTACTGCATACCAAATACCAAGAAAGATGTGTGTGTTCGCATGTGTGTGTGGTGGGGTGGGTGGGTGGGTGTTGGGGGACGCTGGGAACTCACCCAGAAGCCACAGGGGTACCAGCCTGGAATTGTTAGGGACCCATTAAGTTGAGGTAGAGTGCCAGGTCAGGGTTGGCCGAGACACCCCTCACCGCCGCCACGTTTTCTCTGAGCACAGGTTTCCGAAAATATACAGTGTAGCGCCGCAGACTTGTGTGTTGTGTCGGTGGGTTTGTTTATTAGCATTATTATTTTTAAAGGAAGTAGCTCAAGGGGAGAGCGCATCAATCCCGCTAATCGCCTTGTGTATATTTTTGTTGTATTTGTATCTTTATTAGTCTGCCCTTATGTTTTACTAATGGTGGTGTTAATTTCTATTATTCTTGGCGTTACTGATTATTTTTTTGTACGTGCAGTACGAACGTAGACTATTGTAAGGCATCATATTATCCAAGTGCTGTTTTTTCAGTTATTCTCTCTCTCTCTCTCTCTCTCTCTCTCTCTCTCTCTCTCTCTCTCTCTCTCTCTCTCTCCCCCTTCTTCTTCTTCTTCTTCTTTTTCTTTTCCTTCTCTTTTTCCTCCTCCTTTTTCTTTTCCTTCTCTTTCTTCTTCTCCCTCTTCTCCTTCTTCGTACACACACACACACACACACACACACACACACACACTTACACACACACACACACACAGCTCGAATATTCTTCTTCACATATATAATATTATTCTTTCTTGGCGTACATCATGAATATTTGCTGATTTTAGAGAGGGAGTGAGGGAGTTATTAAGAGTTACTTGAATAGTTACTTAGTTATGATATTTATTTTTTCGTTTCTCGATGTAATTTTCTAATTTTTTTTCTTTCTGTACTCTTTTTATAGCATTTTTTTTTTTTTTTTTTTTTTTTTGTCTGGATGAGCCTCTCTCTCTCTTCCCAGAAAAGACTCACCCATATGTTTGTTGATGTTGATTGAGGCCTGACGGTGGATGATGTAGGGCTTGTGTTTTCCTCTTCTCGATGTTACGTTTATTTTTAGTTTTTATGGATGATGATCGACTATCTTATTCTTTTTTTGCTGTTCCTTTTTATATCGTCCATTTCTTTTTGGTGTTTGTGTTGGTGTGAATGAGCCTCACTCGTACTAACACAACACCAACACACATCTTTTCCTGGTGTTCCTTATGCTAGAGATTTTTTGTTTGTTTATTTTATTTTACTATTATTATTATTTTTTTTTGAGACACGCTGCCATACTTCGTCGGATTAGTTCTTCTCCAAGCGGCAGTTCCTTTTGGACGTGTCGTGAACGTGTATTAATAGGTGTCAGAATACCGTCTTATTATAAATGAATGCAGCAATACCCATTAACCCATTCTAAATCTTCCCCATCTCCCTGCCTCCTCATCTCTCAATCCACCTTCCCATTTTCCATGCTCCTTGTTTTCCCCGCCTCCCTATTAATAGACTACAACCTTACATTTATCAAGTTGTGGTCTTATGTTTTTGTTTATCTCATATTGTGTCGTCTCCTTAAACTCCTATCTTATTATGTGTATGTGTATCTTATGTATCTCTCTATCTTGTGTGTATGGTAATTTTATTTTCGTTGTGGCAGAAGTGAATTGAAGGATATTGTGCATTCGTTTAGATTGTTCAGCTTTTATTTCTCGTCACTGAAATACCTGACGAATACACTTAAGTTAACAGGTCAGGTAACCGCTCCCTACTCTTCTATGTTTCCATGTTTCCATATCTCCCTGGCTTAGTGATAATTTATGATCCGTTAACTTGTTCCTATTTTCATTCGCCTTTTCCTCCTCCTCCTCCTCCTCCTCCTCCTCCTCCTCCGCATCTTCCTCCTCCACAAACATAAAAAGTCACCTTCCTGTTCCTATCTTTCATCCTTGCATCTTCCTCTTAACCTATCTCTAATTTCTTCCCCTCCCCTCTCTCTCTCTCCTCCTCCTCCTCCTCCTCCTCCTTCTTCTTCATTTCGTTCATCTTCTCTTCTCTCTCTCTCTCTCTCTCTCTCTCTCTCTCTCTCTCTCTCTCTCTCTCTCTCTCTCATCTTCATCTTTACCCCTTCTCCCTCTCTTCATATCCTCTTCAGCCTACCCATATTCCATCCCTCTCCCTCCCTTTCCTCCTCCTCCCTCCCCCTTTCTCTCCCTCTCGGCTTAAGGGCGTCTAAGGGCAAAGGGCACAAGGGCAGGTTTTAAGGGGGGCGGGTAAGGGTGACAAGGGGAGTAATGACCTCTTTTAATGGGGTCTCTTGTTTGGTTCTGATAAGGGGGTATTTTGGGGAAGGGGGGAAGGGGGAAGAGGGAGAGAAAGGGGGGTAGGGGTGGTTATATAAGAGTGTAGTTTCCCTTACCTCGTGTGTGTGTGTGTGTGTGTGTGTGTGTGTGTGCTGTACGTATATGCCTATCGCTCTCTCCCTCCCACACTTTCCTTCCTCTTCCTCCTCCTCCTCCTCCTCCTCCTCCTCTTCTGCTATGAGTCATCCTTTATGGTACCCGTGGGTTTTATTGCTCTGTGGTGGTTGTGGTGGTGGTGATGGTGGTGGTGGTGGTGGTGGTGGTAGTAGTAGTAGTAGTAGTAGTGGTGGTGGTGGTGGTGGTGGTTGTTATATTTATTTTTCCTTCTATTTCCGTTTCTATTTTCATCTTTGTAATACCCTTCTTCTCCTCCTCCTCCTCCTCCTCCTCCTCCTCCTCCTCCTTTTCCTCCTCTGCGTTGATAGATTTACGTCGTTTATTTATTTTTTCCTTCTTTTCTCAAGTTTTTTTGTCCCAATGTTTTTTCCTCCTTTACCCTTTTTCCTCCTCCTCCTCCTTCTCCTCCTCTTCTTCCTCCTCCTCCTCCTCTTCCCAATCTTCCTCATCGTCCTATACTGCTTGATTATTCCTCACATATTTTTACAGAACACACACACACACACACACACACACACACACACACACACACACACACACACACACACACACACACACACACACACACACACACACACACACACACACCTGCATTTTTTTCTTCTTATCTGTTAATTTTATACTTTTTTCCTCTTTGACAAGTTGATAAGTGTTCCGAGGGTTGGTTAGAGCTGCTATTCTGGGATCAAAGGCGGGACGCGGGTGTCAACTAGCAAGAGAGAGATGTGAGAGAGAGAGAGAGAGAGAGAGAGAGAGAGAGAGAGAGAGAGAGAGAGAGAGAGAGAGAGAGAGAGAGAGGAGAGGAGAGGTGGAGGAGAGAGAGAGAGAGAGAGAGAGAGAGAGAGAGAGAGAGAGAGAGAGAGAGAGAGAGAGAGAGAGAGAGAGAGAGAGAGAGAGAGAGAGAGAGAGAGAGATGAACATTCAGTTGCCAGCCTTTCAAAAGCAAAAAAAAAAAGCTAAGTATATATGTTAATCGTTGGTAGATTTATTATATATTTATTTATTCAATTATTTATTTATTTATTTATTTATTTATTGACTGATTGATTGATTGGTTGAATGATTGATATATATATAGATAGACTGTTCGATACAATTAGAACACGAACAAATGAGCGGAGGGAGGGCCTCACTCACACACCTCTCCTGGACAGAGTGGAGTTTCATCAGCTCTCCTCCTCTTACTGATCGGCTTCTACCTCTTAAATTCCGCCGCCATGTTGCCTCTCTCTCTATCTTCTATCGATATTTTCATGCTGACTGCTCTTCTGAATTTGCTAACTGCATGCCTCCCCTCTCCCTCGGCCCCGCTGCACACGACTATCTACTCATGCTCATCCCTATACTGTCCAAACCCCTTATGCAAGAGTTAACCAGCACCTCCATTCTTTCATCCTCTTCACTGGTAAACTCTGGAACAGCCTTCCTTTGTCTGTATTTCCTCCTGCCTATGACTTGACCTTTTTCAAGAACGAGTGTATCTAGACACCTTTCCACCCAAAATTGACCTCTCTTTTGGGTACTCTTTACTTTTATCTTTTATGGGAGCGGCGAGTAGCGAGCTTTTTTTTTTGTACTCTTTCTGTTGCCTTTTAGCCGTGTCCTTTGATGTAAAAAAAAAAAAAAAAAAAAAAAAAACGCAAATGAATTTATAAGAAACCATACACGTACCCCAACGAGGGCGAATTCCAATTGTACTGATTCAAGAAACTATTGTTTTAGAGAGAACAAAACCATTATGAAATCTTGACAGCTAAGAGGAAAAATATATTTGAGTGAGCCCCTGTGTGTGTGTGTGTGTGTGTGTGTGTGTGTGTGTGTGTGTGTGTGTGTGTGTGTGTGTGTGTGTGTGTGTGTGTGCGTGCATAATCTCTCTCTCTCTCTCTCTCTCTCTCTCTCTCTCTCTCTCTCTCTCTCTCTCTCTCTCTCTCTCTCTCTCTCTGTGTGTGTGTTTACTCCTTTTACTCTTTATTCGTCTATATAACATTATGTCACCTTACCTATTTACCTATCTACCTTTGCCTGCCCTATACTCAAGTGCTTCAACCTCCCCCAACCTTCCCTTCCCTACCTTTATCAGCTCGTCTCTATAACCCACTATGTCCTGTTGCTTTCCGTCTCCCTTCGTTGTAGTATATCTGTCACCTTGTCAATGCTCTATCTTACCTTTACCTGTCTTATACTTACGTGCTTCATTTATTTTCTAATTTTCCCGTAACTCCTATTATCAAGTCCTCTCTATAACCCACTATGTCCTGTTGCTCTCTCTCTCTCACCCTTTCTCGTAGTATGTGTCACCTTACGTATACTCATCCCTTCCTTTACTTGCTCAATACTCACGTGCTTTATTCCTTCACAAACCTTCCCTTCACTATCTTTAGCAATCCAACTTCTGGGTCAGCACGTTATGTCCCTTGTCTCCCTTCCTTGTAGTATATTAAATCATGTGTCACCTATACCTTCATTTTACCTTTACTCACGTGGTTCATGCCTTTTCTAACCTTCCCCTCGTACCGTTACCAACTCAACCTCTCCCCTTAAGCCAGCACTTTTTTTACTCCTCCCATCCCGTCCCTGTAGTATATGTGTCAGCGCGGGTCATGTCCCTCGCGGCCGGCCCGTCTCTCCCTCCCTTCACATGTACACACACAAAGGGCAACGCTCGGCGGACAAGACAGTAGCGGCGAGGCATTGTCAGGGCGGCGTCTGGGGAGGTGCCGAGGTCGTGGTAGTGGTGGTGGGATGATGCTCCGTTAGCTTTGGGTGAAAAGATGAAGAACTGTACACGAGCAGGAGGAGGTGGAGGACTGGATTTATTTATTTATTTATTTATTTTTTGCAGTAAAGGAAGCAGCTCAAGGGGGAAAAAAATGAGAAAGAAAGAAGAAAAAGCCCGCTAATCACTGCCCCGATATAAAAGAGCTTAGAAGAGCGGCCAAAAGAGAGGTCAGTGTAGGGAGGAGAGGTGTCTTGATACTCTCCTCCTGTAAACGGTCCAGGAATGGTGGCAAAGTGAAAAACGATGAGAACTGGAGTGGAAAACGACGAAAAGGAAGAGAAGGAGAATAAAAATGAGTGGAAAAGAAAAAAAAAAGAAAAAAAATAATAGATAATGAACAATACCAAGAAGTGCAACAATAATATCACTTACACCACCAATATTAAGAAGAGGAGGATGAGGGAAACTGGAGTAAAGAAAGAAGGAGGAGGAGTTAGTGGAGAAGAAAGAGGAAGACCAGAAGAAAACAGGAGGAGGCGGAGGAGAAGTAAGAAGAAAAAGACAAAGAACAGGGGGAAAAGGAGGAGGAGGAGTGAATCTAAGAACAAAGAAATAGAAAAATAGGAAAAAAATATACAACAAAGAAAATGGAAGTGAAGTGAAATGTCTTGGGAACGTGAAACAAAACAAGACAAAAAGAAAAAAAAATCAAGAAGGCACAGGTGGAGAGAGAGAGAGAGAGAGAGAGAGAGAGAGAGAGAGAGAGAGAGAGAGAGAGAGAGAGAGAGAGAGAGAGACTACCGGCCTACCTTTCTCAAATCCATATACTTTCCCTGTTATTCCTTTCGTCATATTTCTAGTTTCATTCGTCTTATTTTTTCAACATTTCCTTATAAAACGTTTTCTGGCTTTCGGGTCTCACAACAAATACAATATCAAAGGCCGAAGAGAGATTAGTCGGGTGTCCATGAGTCTTTCACATTAATATTGCAAACGCCTTATCAGACTTACGCAAGACTCATTAAACAACCCAGGGAAACACACTAACACGATCTCTACTAAAGCCTTATCAAATGTTGTTTATAAGACTCGAATTAGTTGAAAATATGGCCCTTCGTCTGCTTTATATAAAAACTACTAACGGTTTCAGGGGCTGTGTTCCCCTATTTTTCGCAAATAAAACTTTAACAAAGCGTCGGACAAGGATGTTATTTTGGCAGTGGATGTTTGAGACCCCGACCTAATGGGCAAAAATATGATTTGGTGTCACATGTGGATAATGATAGAGCGTAGATAGATAGTAGATAGAGCGGATCAAAACCTTTCCTGAAGGGTGGCGGGGTAAGCACGTAGAGTTAACCAGGCTGGGTAGGGCGGTGCAGGGCGGAGCTCCTGACTAATGGTGCCCCCTCAGGCTGGCATTGAGGGCCGCCCGTCCGTGACTCCCGCTGATGGTGCTGTCGACGCCGCGGGTACCGGCCCACCAGGGAACGGCCCGATGGAGTGATGAACGAGCACTGCAGCGGCGGGAAGGTTGGCGGGAGGAATGATTGAGATGATGGTGATGGAGGTAGTGGATGGACAGAGAGGTGAATGACAAGAAGTAGAGGTAAAGAGGTGATGGAAGAGTGAGTCAGTGGATGAAAGTAGAAGGAAAGGAAGAGAAGAGGGGAAAAGCGAGAAGTGAAGAAGGAAGAAGTGGAAGAAAAGAAGAAAGAAAAATAAGTTGAAAATATATGAAGAAATACGCACAAAAAAGAAAAGGGAGGACAAGAGAAGTAGAGGATGAAGAAGTGAAAGAAAAGAAGAAAAAGCAAGCTGAAAAATATGAAAAATACTACACATACCAAAAAAAAAAAAAAAAAAAAAAAAGAAACTCGATCTGAACATGGAGAAAAAGAGATCAGAACAGGTGGAAGATATTTATTGGCCAGAAAAATGACGGAGGAGGAGGAACTCTTGAAAACAATCCCTTCCATAACAGGTCACTATTACAACAACTTCTACCACCACCACCACCACCACCACCACCATTACCACCTCGTCCTCTCCCCTCACGAGACGCTTCATCACTCTCATGGGCGAGCCGGGAAAAATTATGTCTGTAATTACAACGTCGACGAGAAATTTGCATCTATATATCAATTCCGAGCACGCATTTGTTGTCTCTTAGGCGCTATCGACGAGAGAGAGAGAGAGAGAGAGAGAGAGAGAGAGAGAGAGAGAGAGAGAGAGAGAGAGAGAGAGAGAGAGAGGAGTAATGAAAAGATATATAGGTAGATAGAGAGCAAGGAAGAAAGAAAGTTGAAAAGAGAGAAATAACAGATACAAGAGAGAGAGAGAGAGAGAGAGAGAGAGAGAGAGAGAGAGAGAGAGAGAGAGAGAGAGAGAGAGAGAGAGAGAGAGAGAGACCCTAACCTAACTTAACCTAACCTAAAGCATAACATCAGACTTACCAATATGTGAACACGTGACCAAACCTAACCTCACCTGGCCTCTAGCGGTTGGGGTTACGGTGGTGGTGGTGATGGTGGTGGTGTTGCAGGGTCCATCCACCACCACCACACTTTCCCCTCCATCTATACCCGGAGGTGCCCAACACACGTCACGGGCGGACACATTGTATGCAAATAGTCCCACGATGAAGAAGAGGCTGGATGGGGTCACGCAGGGCAGGCATCTAGCGACCAGCGGAGAGGCGCGAAACGTAAGCGAGACACCGGTGAAGAGATATCCGCGGTGACACTCCTTCGCCCTTACCCCGCGCCGTGTAGTAGTCTTCGCCGCGTTCCTGGTGTCCGAAGCCGCGATGTGTGTGTTCGTGTGCGTGAGACTGTGCGTGGCGCCGCTGTGTGTGTGTGCCCGCCGGGAGAGGTGCGGAGCGAAGGACGAGGAAGGCACGGTACTGGAGCTTTGGCCAAGGTATAAAAGATAGTAATAGTGATAATAATGATAATGGAAATGATAATAATAATAGCTGTGATGACTGAAGAGTTATTTAGCAGAGCAATATCATGACTTACCTTGCTTTGCGTTGAAAGTTAATTTAGGAAAGCGGCATCGAGACATGGCTAACGTTAATACAGTGTTCGTAAGAGTAAAACACAAATCATTTAGTTTGTACATTAAAAAAAAAGTAAAAATGACAATAGAAGCAGAAATAATTGAAGTTTTATTTAGCAAAACAGTACCGCCACCTGACTAATATTGATGCATTGCTTGTACGAGTAAATCACGATAAATTTACTGTGTATGAGAAAAAATAGTGGAAAAAATATAAACCAGAAAAATTAGACGTATTAAAAGGTGTGGACAGGTCATTAGCGTGTCACACCTGTCCCTTCCGACGGTGTGTTTGTGCCATTAGTGTGCCATTACCTCACCTGTGTTACCTGTGTATGTGTGTGTGTGTGTGTGTGTGTGTGTGTGTGTTTTGCCTATTCCCACCGCTGCCAGATTCAGGTGTTTAGCCCAGGTAATAATAGAACAGGTGGCTGCGTGTATGATACCTGTTCTCTTCTGCACAAAAAGAGTACTGATCAATTGTTTGCGTATAAAAAGTGAAGCTGCAAGAGTGAAAATATACAATGGGGGGATGATTTAAAAGTTAGTATACTCTTATTGTGATGATTTTGAGAGTGTGAAATTGATAATACTGTGCGTGTGTGTGTGTGTGTGTGTGTGTGTGTGTGTGTGTGTGTGTGTGTGTGTGTGTGTGTATACCATTAGTCATCGCCTTTGTGTGTGTGTGTGTGTGTGTGTGTGTGTGTGTTGGTTATTGTGTCACACCTAACTCGATTTATAGCTGGGATGGGCGTTTTATTTACACACACACACACACACACACACACACACACACACACACACACACACACACACACACACACACACACACACACACACACGCGCGCTAAATTAAGCCACACATAGGCGCCGGCACACACACACCGCTTCGCCTCTCTATTGTTCTCTTCCTGATTGCTTGCTTTTATGAGGCCGGGAGGTCAGACTACTACCTCCCCCTCTTCCTCCTCCTCCTCCTCCTCCTCTTCCTCCTCCTCCCCGTCGATGGATGGCGCGTGATGTATGTTGTGGGGAGGGAAGGGAGGGTTTTAAGAAGGGAAGGGGTTGTGATGAGGAATTAGAGAGAGAGAGAGAGAGAGAGAGAGAGAGAGAGAGAGAGAGAGAGAGAGAGAGAGAGAGAGAGAGAGAGAGAGAGAGAGAGAGAGAGAGAGAGAGAATGAAGGAAAGGCCATTTGTGTTGATATTACCACTAACACCATTATCACCACAAACACCTTCGCCACGCCTTCATCATCACCACCATCACCACCACCATTACTACCTACTACCTACCACCTACTACCACAACCACCACTAACACCATGAATACACCAAATAACTCACTAACTAACGAACGAATTAATATCTTCAAAGTTTTCACCAGCCAGGAAGCGAAATATATCGTGCTTATTCCGTAGACTTGTTTATCATCTGGTCTGACTGCTACGAGATGTCACCCGGATTCTTGGGTCGATGTTATAAGACACCTTGGCTTCTCACATTACCTATTTCTAAAGGTCAAAGAGAGGGTCAATCGGGTTCTAATGAGTGTTTCTTTAGGTTCACGGCACAGAGGAAGAGTCAAACTACCACCAGGGCCATGAAACTACTCCTGGAAATGCCCCAAACTCCTATGAAAGCCTTGTCAAGTATATGTTCTTGGACGACGAAATGTTTAGTGATACGGCCCTTGTTGTCTTGTTGTCTTTCTTTGGTTACCCCGAAGAGACACGCGTGTACAAGGACTAGTCAGGCTGATCAAAATTAACTTATCTTTCCCACCCATTATAAAGCGACAGCAAGTAAGTGTTTTAAATCTTTCAAATGGTTCTAATGGCAATGTTTGGCTCTACAGAATCTTGTGTTTGTTGATGCTGGGCGTGAAGTGTATAGAAAAGAGATGGAAGAATGGAGGACAAGGACGAAGAATTAAAGTAGAAAGGGAGCAGGAAAGAAAGGAGTTACAAGGAAGAGAGGAACATAGGTGAAGAGGGAGAAAGAATAGGAGAAATGAGGATGGAAATTGAGGTATGAAAGTAAGAAGAAGGAAAAACGATAGACGAAAGAAAGAAGGAAGGAGAGAAATATGGTAAAAGGAAGGGAAGGGGGAATTGAGGCGGGGAATATAGAAGGTAAGAAATAAGAAGCAAATGTGAGAAAGACAGACAACAGAAGCGAGGAAGAGAAAGAGCAAGACAGAAACAAGAAAGACTGATAGGAAAAGAGAAAAAAAGACAACAGAGGACAGAAAGAATAAGAGAGAAGAAGGAAATAAGCAACGAAAGGGTGAAGAAAGAGAGCTGGGAGGGGAGCAATTGAGGTACGAAGGTTGAAAAAAAAAAAAAGAAAGATAGTAACAGGTATACGAAAGTAGAAAGAAAAAGAAAGACAACAGAGGAAAGAAAGAATAGAAAAGAAGGAGATAAACAATGAAAGGTAGAGAAAAAGAGCTAGGAGGGGAAAAACTACGAAGGTTGAAAAAGACAGCAAAAGAGAAAGGAAATTAGAAAGAAAAAGACAGACAACAGAGGATAGACAGAATAGAAGAAGGAAATAAGCAACGAAAATGTAAAGAAAGAGAGCTGGGAGGGGAATAACTAAGGGACGAAGGTTGAAAAAGAAAGCAAAAGAGACAGGAAACTAGAAAGAAAAAGAAAGACAACAGAGGATAGAAAGAATAGAAGAAGGAAATAAGCAACGAAAATGTAAAGAAATAGAGCTGGGAGGAGAATAATTAAGATACGAAGGTTGAAAAAGAAAGCAAAAGAGACAGGAAATTAGAAAAAAAGAAAGAACAGAGGAAAGAATAGAATAGAAGAAGGAAATAAGTAACGAAAATGTAAAGAAATAGAACTGGGAGGAGAATAATTAAGATACGAAGGTTGAAAAAGAAAGCAAAAGAGACAGGAAATTAGAAAAAAGAAAGAACAGAGGAAAGAATAGAATAGAAGGAAATAAGTAACGAAAATGTAAAGAAATAGAGCTGGCAGGGGAATAATTGAGGTACGAAGGATACAAGACAAAAGAGAAGCGAAAACCAACAGCAGCAACAGGCGGGATCTACACAGGGCAGTATTTCGGCCCTGGTGTAAAATGCATCGTGTCTCCCTCCCGCGGTGTGTTCTTATCTGTGTTTTCAGGTCAATTAGTCTTCCTGAAGGGCGTTTTATGTGCGCGGCGACTGTCAAGGGAGGGAGGAGGAGTGGGAGAGAGAGATGGGGAGGGAGAAAGAGAGATGAAGATAGTAAGAGAGGAAGGAAGGAGGGAGAGAGGGAATGAAAGGAAGGAAGACAAAGAGAAATTACTAAATTAAAGAACTAAAAAGAGAGAAAGAAGTGGAAAGACAAAGTAAGATTAGAAGAAAAGGAATAAAAGGAAAGAAAAGAAAGAAGGAATGAAGAGAGAGAGAGAGAGAGAGAGAGAGAGAGAGAGAGAGAGAGAGAGAGAGAGAGAGAGAGAGAGAGAGAGAGAGAGAGAGAGAGAAGGGGAATATCCTCGTAAACCTCATAATACTAATAAACACAGAGGCAAAACTGATGAAACTTGGCACAAATAATCGCTTAGGACGAGATTGCTTTCTGTATGTGGCTGTTGGCTTGTCTATCTCTCTCTCTGTGTCTGTCTGTCTGTATGTATGTATCTATGTATGTGTCGAGACTAGATTTTGTATCATATGACTGTTGGTTGGGCTGTCTGTGTCTCCCGCTTTCTGTGTGTGTGTGTGTGTGTGTGTGTGTGTGGCGAGTCGAGGGTGAAAGACCGCGACAGTTTTGCTTTATGTGTTGAGAGGAAATGTTGAAACCGATTTGGCTGAGGTGCGTGGAGAGAGAGAGAGAGAGAGAGAGAGAGAGAGAGAGAGAGAGAGAGAGAGAGAGAGAGAGAGAGAGAGAGAGAGAGAGAGAGAATCTGATATATAATTTTCTCGACAACTTTTCCTCCTTCACCTCCTCCTCCTCCCCTTCCTTCTCCTCCTCCTCTTTATCCACTTCTTCTTTTTCCTCCTTCAAGTCCTCCTCCCCTTCCTTCTCCTCCTCCTCTTTATCCACCTCTTCATCATTTTTTGTGCTTACTCATGAGGAAAAAGAACCAGAACCACAACATAAGAAGAAATCACAAGCAACAGTAGAGAGTTTAATAATTTTTTTATATGGATCCTTTCCACAGTGCTCATCCCCGTTACCTTCGCCTCTAAATCTGTAAGGAGCAAAGACCTCACTTTTTTTTTTTTTTTTTTACAGCAAGGGAGACAGCACAGGGGCACACAAAAAAAGGAAACAATAATAAAAAAAAGCCCGCTACTCGCTGCTCCTGTAAAGAATCCAAAGAGGAGGATTCAGACACCCCACAAACTGGAACAATAAAAAATACAGCAGATGACCCTTAAAAGAACTGTTGGTATAAAAGAAAACCACCATCTTCTTTTTCTCTATTTTTGTTTCTCTTCTTCTTTTTCCTCTACTTCCTCGTTTGCGTGTTCCCTTACTCTTTACCTGTTCCCTCATGCTTACTCTAAACTTCCTAATTTTCTTTGTTTTTTCATTCCTCTCCTCGTTTTCCTTCTTCCTTCTCACCTCCTTCCTTCCTTCCTTCTTGTTTTCTAATGCTACTGTAAACTTCTTCCTTTGTGTTTCTTTCGTCTTTCATCATTTTCCTCCTTCCTGCTCACCTCCTTCCTTCCTTGCTTGTTCCTAATGCTTCTATAATACACTCCATTTTTTTTTACTCTTGATGTTTATCCTCTTCCTTTTCCTCTTTCTTTCCTTCTTGCTTGTTCCTAATGCTTCTGTAATACCCTCCTTCATTTTGTTTTACTCCTGATGTTTCTCCTCTTTCTTTTCCTCTTTCTTTCCTTCTTGCTTGTTCCTAATGCTTCTATAATAAACTCCTTCATTTTCATATACTTTTTATCCTCCTCCTCCTCCACCTCCTCCTCTTCTTCATCTCTCTCACCCACAAACAAAGAAACTAAAGCAGATTACCCTTAAAAGAGATGCCGCCATTAAAGAAAACCACAGAGAAGCTTGACAGTAATAGTATATATCACGTGTAGTTATTTACGACCATATATGACTTCAGATATTCAAGCAGGGCAAGACTTCGTAACGCTAAGAGTAGTGATTTGTACGTAGCTTCTTGTGGCCTCACCTTCCCCTCATCTATCCTCGTTACAGAAGATTACGGAGGGGAGTGATAAGAAGTGTTTCGTTGTATTTATCACCTTAGCGCTCTCCCTGTAAGAATGAATTTTTTTATGAGTGTAGTATTAATAGTGTTGTGTTCCGTGTATCACTATGGCGTATTAGAATGAGAAGACGCGGGTATTCTCGTTTCAGGGTATGGAGGGAGAGTAAGATAAGGTATTTTTTTATGTTTATCACCCTCACCGTGTTCCTATTAGAATGAGGAAGCTGAAGTTTATGAGTAATATTAATCGTTATGTTCTGTGTATCGCCTTGACAATCTTGTGATGAGGAAGAGCAGGTATCAGGACCTGCTCCCGAAGTTGACCTTTCTTTCGGCCACTTCTTTTGATTCTTTTTTTTAGGAGCAGCGAGTAGTGGGCTTTTTTATTGTTTCCTTTTTTTGTGCCCTTGAACTGTCTCCTTTGTTGTAAAAAAAAAAAGTAGTAGATTAATATGAAGTGTTTTCTTATATATCATCCTCACTGTGTCCCTATTAAAACGATATACAGGTTGTGTTCTGATGTGGGATAGCGACGCACACTGATCTAGTTAATGATAATGTCGGTAACGAGGATGAAATTATCGCTTTGGCGTATTAGAATGAGAAAGAGCAGGTTTCGTTGTGGTGTGGGGATAATGCAGTTTAAATTTGTATGCATAGAAAGATCATTTGGCCTGGCAGAGGGACATTTCTATAACTGACCACAAGCTAAATAGTCTAGGAAGGGAGAAAGAGCTTGTCATGTCGGCGTTAGTGACTTCATAGGGCTAGATTATCAAGAAGAAAGTAAAAGGGAGATGTGGAGTTACTAGAGTCGGTTCAGGGGTGGATTCGCGGACATGGTAAAATTGCTAAAGTGATGGTAGCAGAGAGCGAGAGATAGTATAGGCTATGGCACGGCAGGTTAGATCTAGTAAACAACAGCCAATGAGCGGCGCAGAGACAGTCACCCAAGCAATGATGCCAAGTCCATGAGTTCACCCCTAGGCCCGCCAGCTCTCGTGAAACCGACAATAGGTGTATACGGGAAGTGAAGGGTAGAGTCCGTAGATTTTCACAGCGGTCACCATTCCCCGCTACCATCACCTTCATACCTCTGCTCCCACCACCATCACCGCCACAGCTGACATTTCATTTTTAACGGTAAAGGTGGGGGCATACATACTCCGTAGTCGCGCGTGACCTCGGTGCTCATCTCCGTTGCATTTCAGTTTTCTTTGGTAGAGAGAAATACAAGGATGGATGAGTTAGTGATGGGAGAAGGGAGAATGTGCTTTAAGAGAGTAGAGGTAGAGATAGGTAAAGGTACAGGTATAAGTAGAGATAAATAGAAGGAAAATGCAAGGGATGAGACATTGAAGGAAAAAGGGAAGATGTGTTTAATTAAGGAGTGACCCGTTTTTTTTTTTTTGGGGGGGGGGGGGGGGTGGGGGTGTGGGGGACATCTTCCACCACCACCACCACCACCTGCCCGTTCTCTCACACAGGTGGCAGGTAATTGCAGGTAGAGCGGAGACGTGCGGGGTATAATGTCCCGTCTCGGTGGTTTTATTTCGCCGCTGTGGTGCATGAGAGTAGAGGGTCGCGGCCGAGGGTTAGGTGCGGTTGCTACAGTGCGTTGTGTTTGTGTTCGTGTGGAGGAGGAGGAGGAGGAGGAGGAGGAGGAGGGGGGGGTGATATTTAAGAGATGGAAGAAGAAGGAAGAATTAGAAAGTTAAAATTAGGAAGAAGAACAAGAAAAAGAAAAGAATAGGAAGAACAAGAACAAGAAGAAGAAGAACAAAAACAAGAAGAAGAACAAGAAGAAGAAGAAGAAAAAGAAGAAGAAGAAGAGAAGAGAAGAGAAGAGAAGAGGGGAGGAGAGAGGAGAAGAGGAGAGGAGAGGAGAGGAGAGGAGAGGAGAGGAGAGAGAGAGAGAGAGAGAGAGAGAGAGAGAGAGAGAGAGAGAGAGAGAGAAAGGAAAAATTATATGACCTGGAGAGTAATGGGTACACTTGAAGAAGAAGGAGGAGGAGGAGGAGGAGGAGGAGGAGGAGGAGGAGGAGGAGGAGAAGCGAACAGGTGTCTTTGTTTACTCTCCACTTTCGCTTACACCTCTTGGACACACACACACACACACACACACACACACACACACACACACACACACACACACACACACACACACACACACACACACACACACCTGTTGACTTCCTCTCCTATCTTTTCTATGTCTATTTCCCTTGCATCTTTTTTTTCTTACCTTCTGTTCCTATCTTCTTTCTCCTTCTTCCTTCTCTCTCTATATACTCCTTTCCTGCTCTTCTCTTTCCTTCATCATCATCATCATCATCATCCATTCACTTACACAAGGTTATGGAAAGGAGGAGGAGGAAAAGGGAGAGAAAGGGCAGAATGAGAGAAGGAAGAATAGGTAGATTTGGAGGAAGAAAAGAGAAATAAAAAAAAGGTGAGAAAGATGATTATAAGATTTTTTTTAGCATAGTAGTTTCTTTTTTTTCATCCTCCTCCTCCTTCTTCACTTCCTATATATATATCCCTGTCTCCTTAACCTCTTTCTTCCTTCTTGCCTGCTCTCTCATTATTACTACATTCCTTCCTTAATTTTCTGTGTTATCTTTTTTCTTCCTCCTCTTCCTCCTTTTCCTCCTTATATCCTTGTCTGGTTGCCCCCTTTTTCTTCCTTCTTTCTTACCTGTTTCCTCATTCATAGTACACACCTTCCTTCACCTTCTTTCTTTTATCTTTTTCTTCTTCTTTCTCTTTATTTTTCTCCTACTTACACCCTTGCCTGCTTTTCCTCTTCCTTCCTTCCTACTTGTTCCCTCATTCTCACTACACAGCTTCCTTGATTTTCTTTATCTTTTTTGTTCCTCCTTCTCTTCTTCCTTTTCCTCCTACTTTCTGCCTTCCTTTTACGTGTTCCTTCATGCTTATTACACACCATGATCTTTCCTTTTCATCATTTTATCATATTTGTTCCTCCTATCGTCCTTTATCTCCTGCTTATATATCTCTGTTTATCCCTTTCCTTCATGTTTACTACTTCATTTTCTTTGTTTCTTTCCTCGTTCTCTTTTCCACTTGTTTACCCCCTTCCTTCCTTCCCCTTTCCTTCATGTTTACGACTTCATTTTCTTTGTTTCTTTCCTCGTCCTTCTCTTTTCCGCCTGTTTACCCCCTTCCTTCCTTCCCCTTTCCTTCATGTTTACTATTTCATTTTCTTTGTTTCTTTAATCCCCCTTCTCTTTTCCACCTGTTTACCCCCTTCCTTCCTTCTTCACTGTTCCCTCACGCTGACTACCTTCCTTCATTTCCTTAGCGTCGTGGCCTGTACTCTGCGTCTCCTCCTGAACGCGTTGCTTTGTCTTCCTGCCCGACTCTGCATACCCGCCTACCTGTCTTCTTGCTTCCCTTTTACCCACCTACCTACCTACCTACCTACCAGCCCTACGGAACTAATGCTTTTTTGTTTGCTTGCTGTTCTGTTTACCTACCTACCTACCTGCTTGCCTTCCTGCTTGCCTTCCTGCCTCCCCCTCTCACTCTCCTTTCCTTCGTGTGTAGTGTATTCGTGCTTGACTTTCGTACAGAACTAACACTCTCTGGTCTGCTTGCTGTTCTTACGGCTTGCCTATCTGCTTGCTCTCCTGCTTGCCTAACACCTTCCTTCCCTCCCTCCTTCTGTGGCGTAAATGTACCGCCCTGCCTCTCTTCCTTCCTCGCTCTCTCTCCTTCCCTCCCTTCCTCCATCTCTCCGTCCGGGTCATTATTTGATTAAGCTGCCCGGCCCATGATTACTGCTCTCGCCCTCTGTGATTTATTTCTCAATTGCAAGAATAAAGGCTCGGCCGGGGCGGGGTTGGAGGCGCCGGCGGTGATAAGTCAACGTCACACACACTCGCCTTGCATTTTAAAAGGGAGTTTGGTGTCCAATAAAAAGCGGCTCATTTGTAAGGGAACACCCAGCCATTAGGAGCGTGCGAGCTTATTTTTTTTTTTTTTTTTTTTTTGGTGTGTGTGTGTGTGTGTGTGTGTGTGTGTGTGTGTGTGTGTGTGTGTACGAAGGAAGGAAAGGTGATACTCATGTGTGTGTGTGTGTGTGTGTGTGTGTGTGTGTGTGTGTGTGTGTGTGTGTGTGTGTGTGTGTGTGTCTTTTTCTATGTCTTTTTCTACTCGTTTCTCTATCTGTATTAGGGAAGACATAATAGATGATAAACTAAATATATTGCGTTTTGTCAATTTACTCGTTTTACTTTTTTTTCGTGTAAGGAAGACGAGAAACGTGTGAAAAAATATTGTCTTTTTTCCTGCCACTCTTTTTTTTTTAAGTGGTAATGGAGACAAGGAAAGGCATGAACTAAATATATCGAATCTGTTCTCTATTCACTGTTTTCTCTTTTGTGTGATAAGAAGGACAAGTAAAGTGATGAACGAAAAATATTGAGTCTTTTCTACGCATTCGCTTCTCCTTTTTCTTGGTGAGGAAGACAAGAAAAGCGTGAAACCAAATATGTCGAAATTGCCAACCGAGCTGCTCCATAAATTTAATGCTGAAAGATTAGAAAGATTGGTCTAGTATATCTTCTGAGCACCGTTGCCAGATTATCGTACTAAGAGCCTCGTATTTACCGGTTTTTGAGTCATAACTAATGCCAAAAACCACCAATAATTAACCATTTTAATGATAACTATATATGAAGGCAGTTATTGGGGTCGAGGAGGCAGTTTTGGGGTCGGAAATCGGCAAACATGGGAGGCTGTGTACGAGAATCTGGCAACGTTGCTTCTGAGGCGTCGCGATGCTCCCCTTCCTGAAATAGTTGAAACTGTCGTGTTGGGAAGGAGAAATTAGGTACGACAAGGGAGCTATTACTATTAGATCTGCGGAGGTGGTGGCTCTTGACGACTTAGATTCGAGTTCAACCTTAGATTCGAGTCCAACTTTAGATTCGAGTTCAACTTTAGATTCGAGTCCAACCTTAGATTCGAGTCCAACCTTAGATTCGAGTCCAACCTTAGATTCGAGTCCAACTTAAGATTCGAGTCCAACCGTAAGCCACTGACAATTTTCAACCATAGCCGAGTTATGGAAGATTACCCACATGCTGTACAGACCTTCAATCAACCCTGACTTCAGCGACTTCGGTCAAGGGGAGCACCGGGGGCCAGCATGGGCCAAGCGAGAGTCATACATCACGGCAACTACTATAAATAAAATTCGCCTGCGCCACCAACGGACTGGGGTCGTTCAAGAGGCCCCTCAAGAGAGCCTACCGGGGATATATGCGGCACTTAGATAAGATTACTATATGATTAGACTATTAGATGATCATGAGAGTACTATATGATTACTATATCGACGATTAACAAGATTACTATACGGAAAGACTCGTTTAGGCATGGTACCAGCGCTGCCAAAGTATCGTATTAACCACATAACGTATCTATCATTTTTATGCCTTAAACTCTCGTACCTACACAAGTAACGTGAGAAAATCAAAGTTAGTGCTAAAACTGTTGAATATTGATGTTTTTCGTTCTTTGTTGTTATAGTTATCGGTCAGCAAGTACGAAAATTAAATGCGATGAGTACGATAATTTGACAACGCTGCATGGTACTCGTTGGAATGGAACATAGCATCGTCGTACTTTCTAAACACGCGTATAATTTAATGAAAAAAGTCATTCTTCCTTATTAGCATTCGTTCTTCAAATAGTTTCGCAAGACAGCAGGAATCTCTTGAGCCCCATAAAAAGCGTATCGAGCGAAAATCAAGAACCAGAAAAGACGAAAAAAAAAAAAAAAACCCACTACAGCGAAATTGGACGTGAAATCTGATCTTTAGCGAATAAGTTTCAGTCCAGGAGAAAAAATATTGTTGTGTTTGTGTGACTTTTATAACGTGCCGCGCCCTGAGAGAGAGAGAGAGAGAGAGAGAGAGAGAGAGAGAGAGAGAGAGAGAGAGAGAGAGAGAGAGAGAGAGAGAGAGAGAGAGAGAGAGAGAGAGAGAGAGAGAGAGAGAGAGAGAGAGAGAGGGAGGAGGAGAGAAAAGGAAGATGCAAGAGGTAGATTGTAGGTGAAGAAGGCGGAGGAGGAGGAGGAGGAGGAGGAGGAGGAGGAAGAAGACGACATAAAAGGCAGTATTATGTTTCTTATTTTTTCTCTCTCTCTCTCTCTCTCTCTCTCTCTCACCTATATTTTAGTTGTAGTAGTAGTAGTAGTAGTAGTAGTAGTAATAGTAGTAGCAGCAATAGAAGTTGACTCATTATCATGCTATTATTACTTCGGAACAAATTGATATGAAGAGGAATGGGCGTTTTACACGGAAGGGGGAGAGGAAGGGAAGAGGGAGAGAAGGGAGAGGAGGGATGGGAGGAAGACGAGACGAGGAGGTAAGATTAGGTAGACGTTGTTCATCATCGAAAAAATAATATTTACGTCCCATTTGTCTTTGAGAGAGAGAGAGAGAGAGAGAGAGAGAGAGAGAGAGAGAGAGAGAGAGAGAGAGAGAGAGAGAGAGAGAGAGAGAGAGAGAGAGAGAGAGAGAGAGAGAGAGAGAAAGAAGGGAGGAGGAAGGGAGAAGAGAGGGGAGAAGGAAGAGAAGGAGAGAGAGAGAAGAGAGAGAAGAGAGAGAAGAGAGAGAAAAGAGAGACAGAGACAGAGAGAGAGAGAGAGAGAGAGAGAGAGAGAGAGAGAGAGAGAGAGAGAGAGAGAGAGAGAATTAAAAAGCAAAAAAATATACCTTGCCCGTGTTATTATTGTTTTCCTTCGTTGTTTAATTTCTTTCATTTTTTTTCCTACCCCGTCTCTCTTCATATTTATCTTCTATTTTTATCTGCCTTTCCCTTGCAGGCTTTATGTGTTTGTATGCCACTGTTATTACTTTCTTTTGTTGTCCAGTCTTTTTTCCTTCCTTCTTTTATCCTACTCTTTTTGTTTTATCTCAATCTCACTTTCTCTTTGCTAATTGGTATTGTGTGTTGATAGCTTATAGTGTTTTCTTGTTCTCTTCACATAGTCTTTCTTCCTTCATTCTTTTTTTGTACAACGATTTGGTTTGTTTTTGGCATGGTGTGATTGATCAAGTTTTTTTTTACGTTCTTTGATTGATTATTGTTTTTTTTTTTTCAGCAGATTTGTTGTGACCACGTTCCTTCTCTTCCTACGCTGTTGCTGTTGTTGTTGTTGATGTTCCTTTCCTCCGCCATTCTTGTTTGAAATATCTCATTTTTTTCAACCTTTGTTTTACTTGAGAAACTATACGATGACTGTTACGATGGTGCTTGCAAGAAAGAAATGATACTTGTTTTATTTTTATTGTTATTGTTATTATTTGTTAACATTATAAATTTTGAAAACAGGCAACCATTTCCCCAAGATTTAACATTTATAAAGAACTGCGTCATGAATGTTTCCAGCCGTCCCCACAGTGTTACCACCACCAAAATAAAATAAATAAATAATTCAATAAAGATTCGCTCACATTGTGTATTCTGTTTCACATCCATCTATTTCTGTCTGTTGCGGTTGCGGTGATGTGACACTCATATTTTGTATTCAATTTTAAACACATCTAATTTTGTCTGCTGTGGTTTGTGGTTTTGTGGTTGTGTTGTTAGGTATTGTTTTGGTTGCTATTGTTGGTGGTGGTGATGGTGGTGGTTAAGTACACGATGATGTTGTTGTTGTTGGTGGTGGTGATAGTGGTTGGGGTGTTGCTGTTCTTTTTCTTGTTTTTGTTTATGTTCTTCTATCTCTTCTTTTCTTCTTGCTGTTGTTGTTGTTCTTGCTGGTGTTGTTGCTAGTTGTTGGTGTTTGTGTTGTTGGTGATGGTGGTGGTGTTGGTGGTGATGGTTAAGTTGTTGTTGTTGTTGTTGTTGTTGTTGGTGGTGGTGGTGGTGGTGTTGGCGGCGGCGGTGGCGGCCTCCAGCGGCGTTCAGTAACCCGCCGTGACCTCGTGACCTCTGTCGCTCCACTCCTTTATTATTAATTCCGAAGTGCCGGATTGCGGAAGGGTAAAAATTCTCTCTCTCTCTCTCTCTCTCTCTCTCTCTCTCTCTCTCTCTCTCTCACACACACACACACACACACCATTAGTTAAATACACAAGTTTTCCCCTATTTAATCCTCTTCCTTTCTCTATTATTTGGTTCCATCCATCACTTATTTTCACACGTTGATTTTCTTCCATTTATTATTTGCTTTTTGTTGATTGCTCGTCACTTTGCTTTACTTTCACATTTTTTTTCCCTTTGTGTTGTTGCCACTTTTGTGTCCTCTCATTCAATGGCTTGACAATGGAAGGGAATAGAAGTTGAGAGGAAGGAAAAATAGTATAAGTAAAGCAAATAATTAAGTGATAAATAACTGGTAGTGAAATATTAGAGTAGTGATATTAAAAGAGAGAGGATCAATAAAGAAAACGAGGGCAAACGAAAAGAAAACGAAGGCACAACAAATATAGAAAACGAAAAATAGCTTAAAATGACAACGGAATGTGTGAATCATTCGGAAAGTGAAAGTGCTGAGTTTATTTGTAATCTTTTTTATATGTTTCTAATTTTTATGATATTTCTTCTGTATTTCTGGGAAGGACGCGAGGTTTTTATTTATTCGTTAGTGTTAATAATATATCTTTTTACATTATTTATGAGAAAAGGAAAAAAAAAAGTAATAGTTATTGTGGAAAAGGATAGAGGGAAGGAGAGCGAGAAGGAAGAAGATAAAAGAGACAAGAAAGGGATGAGAGGGAGAAGGGAGGAAAAAACAGAAAAGAAAAGGATAAGAGGGAGAAGGAAGAGGAGGAAGAAGACCAAGCGGAGAAGGAAGGGATAAAAGATTGAACTAATAAGATAAAAGACGGAGAAGAAAAGGAAAAAGAATAAAATTAAAGGGAGGAGGAAGGTAGATGGAAGAAGAGGGGTGATATTAATAAGTCAAAGAAATAAGAATGAAACGGAAAAAGACAACGGGGCGAATGAATGGCAAAGACAGAAAGAAGGGAAGAAATTGATAAGAAAGATGATAAACGGGAGAAGAACGGGAGAACGAAGAATAACTGATAATCATGTCAAATAAATATGAGCAAGGGAAAGAGTTAGTTGTGTAGAAGGAAAAGGAGACATCGACTTTGGCACACACGTTTGGGGTTCTTGCTTGCATCTATCGTCATGTCGCTTTAGAATGTGTCCCTGCATTGTTTGTCTTTGGAGCTGAAGGAGGAGGAGGAGGAGGAGGAGAAGGTGGTTGTGGTGATAGTAGTGCTGGTGAGGGAGATGTGGCAGGGAGAAGAAGAATCGGAAACGGAAGAAGAAAAGTCAGAGTGGTGAGAGTTGTGTTACTGGTGGTAGAAATTAGGAGGACATTGACGCTGGTAAAACTTTGAATATAACGATGGAACGAAGTAGTGATAATAGTAAAGATAATATAAATAACAGAATGAAGAATTGAAAAAAAAATGGTATATAATAAAAATAACCTAAAATCTGAGATGAAAATGAACAAGCTTAAGAATAAGAAAATAAAAATAATACCTTACCCTCAAGAGTACACACTACCTACTACTACTACTACTGCTACTACTACTACTACTACCACTACCAGTACTAAACCAATACCGAACTAGCCGAGGTTTGTTGAAAATTGGGAAGATCAACAAACTTCACGAATTTGTTGACATTGCCATCACCGCCGCCGCCGCCGCCGCCGTCACATGCTCCCCAGGTGGCTGTCAACCCGTCAGCCTTCCTGCGTGTACCCTGCTGGCTCTCGCGCGGTTTGTTACGTCTCCGTTATTTCTTTGTCCTGGACTGTTGGTGGTGGACTTTTTCTGGGGGAGAGGAGTGGGTTCTGGTGGTGGTGGAGGAAGGGGACGGAAAGTGAAGAGATTGTTAAATGTTGAGGAGAAGTTGGAGGTAAAAGGATTGTTGACTTGTGGTTAGACGGAACGTAAGGATTTGGTTGAATATTGTTGGCTTGAGAAGGGATGAAACTCTGGCCCGTATTCTCAGACGCTTTCGGCTCTCCCAACAAATATTTCCCAAGTCCACAAAGGAGATTAGTCGGGTTCTCATAAAGCATTAACCAACTCTCACCAGGTTCGTAAAACTGTCCCACTGGAAACGCTACTAACATAACTTGTACGAAGGCCTTGTCGAATGTGGGTGTGAAGGCCCCGGAGTGTTTGAGAAGATCGGCAGCAGTTTGAGTATTAACTGACGTGATGTAGAAAAAAGGTATTATTGATGTTGTTAACTTGAGTGGATGTAGTTGTCTGTTTAGTGGAGCGATATATCCACAGAGTTTTGGAGAGGGAAGAAGGGATGGGGGTGAATGCGAGGGACAGATCATTTACATAGTATTTCGTCTAATGTGAATAATATACTGGTTTGAAATTTGAAACGTGTGATTTACTTGTTATTATTTTATGTCTTTGACCCTTTCCAAGTATATATATAATTACAGCACCTTCTTTATAATCTTCAGTACGGTATGTTGGGTTTGATAAGGGTAACGAATGGGATATTGACAGTTACACTGAAACAAAATATTAGACTTGCAGAAATGGGTACAGGTTAGATTCAGGGTCAATAAAGAAATGAACAAAAAGAAAAAAAACTGGTTCACAAATAGGTTAATAGATAATTGGAAGAACTTAATCACCCGTGTAGTTTATGCGTGACTGAAGGTTTTAAGTGGAGGTTGGATAGATTCATGAATAGAGAAAGAAGTCGGAGGGTATCTGGTCCCAAGGAATTGAAAGATATGCTCTGACTTCCCGGCCACCTATAGAGCCCTTATTATATCCTTGTTCATTCTTATGTAATACAGGGAGAGCAGTATCCTTGGATTTTTCTTATTTTACAGGAAAGGAAGCAGCTCAAGGGCATATAAAAAAAGTAGAAAAATAAGCCCGCTAAACGCTGCTCCTAAAAAAAAAAAAAGATATAAGTAAAGAGTGGCCACAAGGGAGGTCAATTTCGGGCGGAGAGGGTAATGAAAGGTATATAATGGAAAGGGTATTTGTATGAGATCGTAAAGTTGTGATCGGCATGTGAGGTGTGTCATACTTTTATACTTGGGAAATATACGCCGTGACATTCGTTCTTGTATCTTTCATCACTGATTAGGGTTTGAATCCATATTACGGGGAGAGTGGGTACCATTTATTTAGGAAGAAGGTTAACCCGGTAGCAGCGATAGGCCAAATTTGTGGCTTTATCGTGTAGCAGCAACGGGCCAAATTTGTGCCATCATATAAACCCCCCAAAATAGATGATACATAAACTGATCACAAATGCTTTGATATATATTTTGAAATGGTTTGTGTGAGTGATGATTTATTTCTCATTTTTCTCGCTTAGAGGGACCATTAAGAAACATGATCCCCGCAGCTACCGGGTTAAATATCTACTAATGATGAACTGTTACATGTTATACTTTTTTTTTACATAGGAAATATATATACGTTGTACCCTCCTCTCTTGCATCTTTCATATCTGGTAAGGCTCTGAAAATGTAATACGGGGAGAGTGAGCTTTTTGGACTAGTTAAAAAGGTTAAGAGTGAGGTGAACTGTTGCGTGGGTTGTTCTTTTGTGCTTTATAAATATACGTTTTGCCATTCAGTCTCGTATATCTCATTTTTTGTTAGGATCCGAATCTATAATACTAAGAGAGCGAGTTCCATAGACTAATGAAGGAGGTTAAATAGCATTGTACCCCTTTTCTCATCTACTTAGGGGATTTATGTAGCGCCTTCCTGTCTTGTATCTCGCATCTTAAATAAGGATCTGAATCTATAATACCAAGAGAGCGAGTTCCATAGATTAATGAAAAAGGTTAAATAGCATTGTATCCCTTTTCTCATCTACTTAGGGGATTTATGTAGCGCCTTCCTGTCTTGTATCTCGCATCTTAAATAAGGATCTGAATCTATAATACTAAGAGAGGGAGTTCCATAGACTAATGAAGGAGGTTACATATGTGGTTAAGTAATGTTGTATGCTTGTTCCTTACCTACTTAGGGGATTTATGTAGCGCCTTCCTGTCTTGTATCTCGCATCTTAAATAAGGATCTGAATCTATAATACTAAGAGAGCGAGTTCCATAGATTAATGAAAAAGGTTAAATCGCATTGTATCCCTTTTTTTCATCTACTTAGATAGGGGGATAGCACCTTCCTGTCTTGTATCTCGCATCTTAAATAAGGATCTGAATCTATAATACTAAGAGAGCGAGTTCCATAGACTAATGAAGGAGGTTACATATGTGGTTAAGTAATGTTGTATGCTTGTTCCTTATCTACTCAGGGAAGATACGTAGCACCTTCCTGTCTTGTATCTCGCATCTTAAATAAGGATCTGAATCTATAATACCAAGAGAGCGAGTTCCATAGACTAATGAAGGAGGTTAAATATGTGGTTAAGTAATGTAATCCTTTTTCTTATCTACTCAGGGAATATACGTAGCTCCTTCCTGTCCTGTATCTCCCACATTAAATAAGGATCTGAATCTATATATAACATGGGTTAAGACGGCTCCATGGACTTAGGAAGGAGGTTAAATATTATATGGTGAAAAAAATCTTGCTGTGGTTCTTCTTTTGTATTTAGGGTTTATACGTAATACCTTCCTGTCCTATATGGTTCATCTCTGGTAAGGATTTGAATCTATTATACGAAGAGATTGGGATCCCTGGATTTATGAAAGGTTAAAAATGTAGTTAAGAAATGTCCAAGGGTTCTAATATGGTCTTAAAGAATACATACCTACGTTGTGTCTTCCTGTCTTTTCTATCTCGTCTTGAAGAAGGATCTGATTTTCATGGACTCGTGAAGAAGGTTAAGTAAGTATTATGTGATGAAGAAATAATACACTTGCTCTTCTTTTGTACGTAGGAAATATACACTTGGTTTTCCGGTCTTTTCTATCTCGTCTTGAAGAAGGATCTGATTTTCATGGACTCGTGAAGAAGGTTAAGTAAATATAATGTGATGAAGAAATATCACACGAGTTCTTCTTTAGTACGCAGGAAATATACGTTGTGTCTTCCTGTCTTTTCTCTCCCGTTTTGAATAAGGATCTGATTTTCATGGACTCGTGAAGGAGGTTAAGTAAATATAATGCGGTGAAGAAATGTCGCATGGGTTAATTTTTTGCCCTAAGGAAATATTAAAGTCTTCCATTATGTATATACTGAGGCGGGAAATGGGATCACACGCCTCAAAACTGTCTTTGAGGAATGCTGGGGAGGAAACTGAGTGCGCGACGCTTTTAAAACTGTCTCATGGTTGAGGTTTTATTATGCTCGAAATTTAAGGTTGGGAAAAGGTGGCGGGGGAAGGTACGGTAGGGAAGGGAAGGGAAAGGAAAGGGAAGAGAAGAGATGGAAAGGGATGGGATGGGAAGGGAAGGGAAGGGAAGGGAAGGGATAGGATGGGGAGGGAAGGGAACTGACGGGAGAGAAAGGGAGGGGAAGGATATGAAAGAAAAGGGAAGGGATGGGATGGGTAGGGAAGGGAAAGGAAGATATAGGATGGGAAGGGAATGGAACTGACGGGAAGGAAAGGGAAGGGAAGGAAAGAGAAGGAAAGGGAAGGGATGGGATGGGTAGGGAAGGGAAGGGAACTGACGGAAAAGGAAGGGAAAGGGAGGGAAGAGAAGGGATGGGATGGGAAGGAAAGGAAAAGGAAAGGAAGTGAAGGGTAGGGTACACTCTTTATTACGTGTGTGTGTGTGTGTGTGTGTGTGTGTGTGTGTGTGTGTGTGTGTGTGTGTGTGTGTTTAATGGATCTGCAGGTGGTAAAACGGAGGGTGACGATGCTCTCAGGGGAACACGAGGAAATAAACCAAAAGGGAGAAGAGTAATTTATTTTTCTGAAGGTGTTTGTTTGGAGAGTATACGTGGAGGTGAAGAGGCCAGGTGTTTTATGCTTATGTTGAGTGTAATTACAGCGATAGTTAAGAGTGTGTGTTATTATTTATTTATGTCTGTATTATTTAATTGTTTTTTCTTCATATCAGGTGCGTTTTTAAGTGTAGCAATAGTAGTAACATAGTAAAAGAGGTATTTTTTTATAAGCAGTAGTAGAATTATTGTTGTTATTATTATTATTATTATTATTATTATTATTATTATTATTATTATTATTATTATTATTATATTCTTTTTAGGAGCAGCGAGTAGCGGGCTTTTTTTTATTATTGTTTATTTTTTTGTGCCCTTGAGCTGTCTCCTTTGTTGTAAAAAAAAAGGGTATCATACTCAACTTTTTTTCTTTTTATCCATTTCAGGTAAGGTGTTGAACCAGTGCTCGAGGGAGAGAGTGAGTACCCAAACTTACCTCTTAATTAATGGTGTGGATACTGTTGTTGTTTCCTCTCACTTTATTATATGAGTGTCTAAGAACGCGCAGCAGTACAAACAACGGGTTAACATTTCGAATAACTTTTTCTATGCTTATAGTTATATGAAAACCGGATTGTCAAGTATCATCTGCATCTTCATCATCATCATCATCTATTATTAGTTCAATGCAGTTCAAAGGTCTTTCCCAACTTTTTTTTTTCACGTCTGATATCAGTGCACTCCGTTCTGCTCCGGCAAGGGTTCTAATCTCATCTCGCCACCCGGTTCTCATTCTTCCCTGACCTCGCCTACGATTCTTGGGTTGCCACTCTCGTACTTCGCTAGTCCATCTCTCCTCAGGTCCACGCATCTTATGACTTTTTTTTTTTTTTTTTTTTTTTTTTTTTTTACAGCTGAGGAGACAGTGCAAGGGCGTAAAAAAGAGGAAACAATAATGAAAAAGAAAAAGCCCGCTACTTACTGCTCCTAAATGGAGTGGAGTGGCCTCGAGTTCTCTTGTTCTTAATCTGCGGTACGCGATGTGTGTCTTATTTAGCGAAACATCCAACACATAGCAAGGTTACAGAGGGAAGATTATATATAAATAGATAGTTGGATAAAGAGGCGGGCAGATAGTTAGAGATAAATAGATGGATAGGTTCATAGATAGGAAAATGTATAGATAGGTAGAGAGCAGATCTTTTTTTAATACATGTTCATTTTATATTATTTCATTTTTGTTTGTGTTCATTTTTGTATATTATCATTGTCTCCGTGTAACAAATTTGTCCCCCTTAACCCTTATAGTGCCGGAGCCGCCCGGGTGGCTTGGCTAGTAGACTGCCATGAGCCACCCGGGCGGCTTTTCACACACCCTTTATTTTGTTCCATCACTGTGCGTTTATAATAATTGTTACGGTATATTTTTTATAGGTAAACATCCTCAATAATTAAACTTCATCATTCGAAACCTTATGCTTGTTAGTAATGGATAGTCTGTAAAAGAATGAACTATGCATAAAGCTACTTTTGATGATGTCGGCACGAGCGAGATTAGGCTATTGGATATTATATTATTTTGAATTACCTCTCCAGTAGGAATGTACTTTGTCCTTTAGTCTGATAATCTTATAAACAAACACATTTTATCATTCTACAACAATAACAATAAACTAGGCAGAATAATTTATTTACATATATATATATATATATATATATATATATATATATATATATATATATATATATATATATATATATATATATATATATATATATATATATAATCCATTGTCTTCGTACGCAGCTGAAACTTCTCCCAAGACGCCTCGCGGAGGGAAGGCGAGAAGGGACGCACTAGTTATTCCTTCAACTCGAAAGAGATTGCAAAGGTGTTGTCGTACAGAAGAGATGAAATTGCCGTGTCAGAGCTTATTCTGTCAAACATTTAATGCTACATATACACAACAAGCACATCGACCCCTGAAAAGTTAGTAGCTATTTAGTGAGGAAGTTGCATAACAGATCCCAATGACATGTTTCACGAAATAGCTACAATTTTTCTAGGGTCGATGTGTTTATTGTGCTGTGCACCAATAAATTTTTGACATAATAAGCTCTGACACGGCAATTTCATCTCTTATGTAATGCAATACGTACGTTTAAAATCTAATCCGAGGTGGAAGGATAACTTCAGTGCGTCCCTTCTCGCCTTCCATCCGCTGGACTTTCCGCATTTCAAGTTTTCAGTTTTATTTGTAGTTCACCTATCTTGCGTTATAGTTACTTCTTTCTTTCATCAATAAACTTAGAATGGTAGTACATTGGAACTGTGATGAATATATATATATATATATATATATATATATATATATATATATATATATATATATATATATATATATATATATATATATATATATATATATATATATAGCTGACAAAAATATTTATGAGGTAGAGAAATTTACAGAGAAAGCCAAATTAATAAAAGGAAATTTAAGGAAGAGGAGGGCGTTTATATAGTTTATCAGTTGCTAAAAAAAATACAGCAGGGTTAGAGAAATTTGTAGAAGAAAAAAGACTAGTAAACAAAAGTAGGTTGTATATAGTTGATCCAGTTGCTAAGAAAAATATTTCAGCGGTAGAGAAATGTACGGAAGAAGCCTAATCAATATAGGGAGGCTGAAAAAGAGAATAGCGTTTTATATAGTATAAAAAGTAAAAGGAGGTTGTATATCGTTAATCAGTTGCTAAGAAAAATATTCCAGCGCTAGAGAAGTTTACAGAAGAAAAAGCCAAATATATAAAATGAGGTTGAAGGAAGAGTATAGCGTATATATATATATATATATATATATATATATATATATATATATATATATATATATATATATATATATATATATATATATATATATATATATATATATATATATATATATATATAGGAAAATATTGCAACAGTAGAAATTAACAGAAGAAATAGCCTATTATAAAAGGAGTTAAGGAAAGATGATAGCGTATATATATATATATATATATATATATATATATATATATATATATATATATATATATATATATATATATATATATATATATATATATATATATATATATATATATATATATATATATATATATATATATATATATATATATATATATATATATATATATATATATATATATATATATATATATATATATATATATATATATATATATATATATATATATATATATATATATATATATATATATATATATATATATATATATATATATACGTAATGTAATCCAGTATAACGAAGATTTATTTTTGTTTTTTTCTTTAGTCCGGCAAAGAATTATTAACGATCTCAACACCAAAACCGACCGACATGTTTTTTCTTAACTGTCTTTTAAGAGTAAAATACGAGTAAAACGAAGACGAAAAGAAAAGAAAATAAAAAAAACAGGAATATTGTGCACGTCCCTTTATTTATCAGGGTTCTTCTGTAAATTTCTCAACCGCTGAAATATTTTTCTTGGCAACTGGATGAATTATACAACCTCTTTATTTATTAGGCTTTTACGTCAATTTTCTACCGCTGAAATATTTGTATATATATATATATATATATATATATATATATATATATATATATATATATATATATATATATATATATATATATATATATATATAGTCCACAGGCTAACAAAAATATTTATGAGGTAGAGAAATTACAGAGGAAGCCAAATTAATAAAAGGAAATTGAAGGAAGAGGAGGGCGTTTAGATAGTTTATCAGTTGCTAAAAATACTACAGGGTTAGAGAAATATGTAGAAGAAAAAAGACTAATACACAAAAGTAGGTTGTATATAGTTGATTCAGTGGCTAAGAAAAATATTTCAGCGTTAGAGAAAAGAACGGAAGAAGCCTAATGAATAAAGGGAGGTTGAAAGAAGAGAATAGCGTTTTAGATAGTATAAAAAGTAAAAAGGAGGTTGTATATAGTTAATCAGTTGCTAAGAAAAATATTGCAGCGCTAGAAGTTTACAGAAGAAAAAGCCAAATATATAAAATGAGGTTGAAGGAAGAGGATATATATATATATATATATATATATATATATATATATATATATATATATATATATATATATATATATATATATATATATATATATATATATAGTTGATCAAGATGATAAGGAAAATATTGCAGCAGTAGAAATTAACAGAAGAAATAGCCTATTATAGAAAAGGAGGTTAAAGGAAGATGATAGTATATATATATATATATATATATATATATATATATATATATTTATATTATATATTTATATATATATATATATATATATATACATATATAATATACATATATATATATATATATATATATATATATATATATATATATATATATATATATATATATCTATATAATGTAATCCAGTATTACGAAGATTTATTTTTGTTTTTTTCTTTAGTCCGGAAAAGAATTATTAACGATCTCAACACCAAAACCGTCCGACATGTTTTTTCTTAACTGTCTTTTAAGAGTAAAACACGAGTAAAACGAAGACGAAAAGAAAAGAAAAGAAAAAATACAGGAATAGTATGCACGTCCCTTTATTTATCAGGGTTCTTCTCTAAATTTCTCAACCGCTGAAATATTCTTCTTAGCAACTTGATGAATTATATACAACCTCTTTATTAACTAGGCTTTTTTTCCGTCAGTTTTCTGCCGCTGAAATATTTGTCTTAGATACTGGATCAACTATATATATATATATATATATATATATATATATATATATATATATATATATATATATATATATATATATATATATATATATATATATAATTGGCCTAGAGGCTAACAAAAATATTTATGAGGTAGAGAAATTTACAGAGGAAGCAAAATTAATAAAACGAAATTGAAGGAAGAGGAGGGCGTTTAGATAGTTTACCAGTTGCTAAAAAAAATACTACAGGATTAGAGAAATTTGTAGAAGAAAAAAGATTAATAAACAAAAGTAGGTTGTATATTGTTGATCCAGTTGCTAAGAAAAATATTTCAGCGGTAGAGAAATGTACGGAAGAAGCCTAATAAATAAAGGGAGGATGAGAGAAGAGAATAGCGTTTTAGATAGTTTAAAAAGTATAAGGAGGTTGTATATAGTTAATCAGTTACTAAGAAAAATATTGCAGCGCTAGAGAAGTTTACAGAAGAAAAAGACAAATATATAAAATGAGGTTGAAGAGGATATATATATATATATATATATATATATATATATATATATATATATATATATATATATATATATATATATATATATATATATATATATATATATATAGTTGGTCAAGTTGGTAAGGAAAATATTGCATGAGTAGAGAATTTAACAGAAGAAAGAGCCTCTTATATACAAGGAGGTAAATGGAAGAGGATAGCGTATATATATATATATATATATATATATATATATATATATATATATATATATATATATATATATATATATATATATATATATATATATATATATATATAGATATATATATATATTATTTTAATTCACCGTACGTAATGTAATCCAGTATAACGAAGATTGATTTGTTTTTTCTTTAGTCAGTAAAGAATTATTAACGATCTCAACACAAAACCGTCCGACATGTTTTTTCTTAACTGTCTTATAAGAGTAAAAAGACGAAAAAAAAGAAAAAATACAGAATAGTATGCGTCCTTTATTTATCAGGGTTCTTCTATAAATTTCTCAACCGCTGAAAATATTTTCTTAGCAACTGGATGAATATATACAACCTCTTTATTTATTGAACTTTTTCCGTCAATTTTACCGCTGAAATATTTGTCTTGAATACTGGATCAACTATATATATATATATATATATATATATATATATATATATATATATATATATATATATATATATATATATATATATATATATATATATATATATATATATATATATATATATATATATATATATATATATATATATAATTGGCCCAGAGGCTGACAAAAATATTTATGAGGTAGAGAAATTTACAGAGAAAGCCAAATTAATAAAAGGAAATTGAAGGAAGAGGAGGGCGTTTAGATAGTTTATCAGTTGCTAAAAAAAATACTACAGGGTTAGAGAAATTTGTAGAAGAAAAAAGATTAATAAACAAAAGTAGGTTGTATATTGTTGATCCAGTTGCTAAGAAAAATATTTCAGCGGTAGAGAAATGTACGGAAGAAGCCTAATAAATAAAGGGAGGTTGAAAGAAGAGAATAGCGTTTTAGATAGTTTAAAAAGTATAAGGAGGTTGTATATAGTTAATCAGTTGCTAAGAAAAATATTGCAGCGCTAGAGAAGTTTACAGAAGAAAAAGACAAATATATAAAATGAGGTTGAAGGAAGAGGATAGCGTATATATATATATATATATATATATATATATATATATATATATATATATATATATATATCTATATATATATATATATATATATATATATATATATATATATATATATATATATATATATATATATATATATATATATATATATATATATATATATATATATATAATTCACCGTACGTAATATAATCCAGTATAACGAAGATTGATTTTGTTTTTTCTTTAGTAAAGAATTATTAACGATCTCAACACCAAAACCGTCAAACATGTTTTTCTTAACTGTCTTTTTAGAGTAAAACATGAGTAAAACGATGACGAAAAGGAAAGAAAAGAAAAATACAGGAATAATACAGAATAATATGCGTCCTTTATTTATCAGGGTTCTTCTGTAAATTTCTCAACCACTGAAATATTTTTCTTAGCAAATGGATGAATTATACAACCTATTATATACAACCTATATATATATCTATATATATATATATATATATATATATATATATATATATATATATATATATATATATATATATAGATATATATATATATATATATATATATATATATATATATATATATATATGAGGCTGACAAAAATATTTATGAGGTAGAGAAATTTACAGAGAAAGCCAAATTAATAAAAGGAAATTGAAGGAAGAGGAGGGCGTATAGATAGTTTATCAGTTGCTAAAAAAAATACTACAGGGTTAGAGAAATTTGTTGAAGAAAAAAGACTAATAAACAAAAGTAGGTTTTATACAGTTGATCCAGTTGGTAAGAAAAATATTTCAGCGGTAGAGAAATGTACGGAAGAAGCTTAATCAATATAGGGAGGCTGAAAAAAGAGAATAGCGTTTTATATAGTATAAATAGTAAAAGGAGGTTGTATATCGTTAATCAGTTGCTAAGAAAAATATTGCAGCGCTAGAGAAGTTTACAGAAGAAAAAGCCAAATATATAAAATGATGTTGAAGGAAGACTAGAGCGTATATATATATATATATATATATATATATATATATATATATATATATATATATATATATATATATATATATATATATATATATATATATATATATATATATATATATATATATATATATATATATATCATGCGTAATGTAATCCAGTATTACGAAGATTTATTTTGTTTTTCTTTAGTCCGGGAAAAAATTATTAACGATCTCAACACCAAAACCGTCCGACATGTTTTTCTTAACTGTCTTTTAAGAGTAAAACACTAGTAAAACGAAGACGAAAAGAAAAGAAAAGAAAAAATACAGGAATAGTATGCACGTCCCTTTATTTATCAGGGTTCTTCTCTAAATTTCTCAACCGCTGAAATATTCTTCTTAGCAACTTGATGAATTATATACAACCTCTTTATTAACTAGGCTTTTTTTCCGTCAGTTTTCTGCCGCTGAAATATTTGTCTTAGAGACTGGATCAACTATATATATATATATATATATATATATATATATATATATATATATATATATATATATATATATATATATATATATATATATATATATATATATATAATTGGCCTAGAGGCTAACAAAAATATTTATGAGGTAGAGAAATTTACAGAGGAAGCAAAATTAATAAAACGAAATTGAAGGAAGAGGAGGGCGTTTAGATAGTTTACCAGTTGCTAAAAAAAATACTACAGGATTAGAGAAATTTGTAGAAGAAAAAAGATTAATAAACAAAAGTAGGTTGTATATTGTTGATCCAGTTGCTAAGAAAAATATTTCAGCGGTAGAGAAATGTACGGAAGAAGCCTAATAAATAAAGGGAGGATGAGAAAAGAGAATAGCGTTTTAGATAGTTTAAAAAGTATAAGGAGGTTGTATATAGTTAATCAGTTACTAAGAAAAATATTGCAGCGCTAGAGAAGTTTACAGAAGAAAAAGACAAATATATAAAATGAGGTTGAAGGAAGAGGATAGCGTATATATATATATATATATATATATATATATATATATATATATATATATATATATATATATATATATATATATATATATATATATATATAGATAGTCAGATAAGGAAAATATAACATCAGTAGACAAATTAACAGAAGAAATAGCCTATTATATAAAAAGGTTAAAGGAAGAGGATAGCGTATATATATATATATATATATATATATATATATATATATATATATATATATATATATATATATATATATATATATATATATATATATATATAATTCACCGTACGTAATGTAATCCAGTATAACGAAGATTGATTTTGTTTTCTTTAGTCCGTAAAGAATTATTAACGATCTCAACACCAGAACCGTCCGACATGTTTTTCTAACTGTCTTATAAGAGTAAAACACAGAGTAAAACGAAGACGAAAAGGAAAGAAAGAAAAATACAGGAATAGTATGCACGTCCTTTATTTATCAGGGTTCTTCTGTAAATTTCTCAACCGCTGAAATATTTTTCTTAGCAACTGGATGAATTATATACAACCTCTTTATTTATTAGGCTTTCCGTCAATTTTTACTGAAATATTTGTCTTAGATACTGGATCAATATATATATATATATATATATATATATATATATATATATATATAGATATATATATATATATATATATATATATATATATATATATATATATATATAAATAGCCCAGAGGCTGACAAAAATATTTATGAGGTAGAAATTTACAGAAAGCCAAATTAATAAAAGGAAATTGAAGGGAAGAGGAGGGCGTTTAGATAGTTTATCAGTTGCTAAAAAATACTACAGGGTTAGAAATTTGTAGAAGAAAAAGACTAATAAACAAAAGTAGGTTGTATATAGTTGATCCAGTGGGTAAGAAAATATTTCAGCGGTAGAGAAATGTACGGAAGAAGCCTAATCAATATAGGGAGGCTGAAAAAAAGAATAGCGTTTATATAGTATAAAAAAGTAAAAAGGAGGTTGTATATCGTTAATCAGTTGCTAAGAAAAATATTGCAGCGCTAGAGAAGTTTACAGAAGAAAAAGCCAAATATATAAAATGAGGTTGAAGGAAGAGGATAGCGTGTGTATATATATATATATATATATATATATATATATATATATATATATATATATATATATATATATATATATATATATATATATATATATATATATATCACGTTAATTCACCGTACGTAATGTAATCCAGTATAACGAAGATTTATTTTTGTTTTTTTCTTTAGTCCGGCAAAGAATTATTAACGATCTCAACACCAAAACCGTCCGACATGTTTTTTCTTAACTGTCTTTTAAGAGTAAAATACGAGTAAAACGAAGACGAAAAGGAAAGAAAATAAAAAATACAGGAATAGTGTGCACGTCTCTTTATTTATCAGGGTTCTTCTGTAAATTTCTCAACCGCTGAAATATTTTTCTTAGCAACTGGATGAATTATATACAACCTCTTTAATTATTAGGCTTTTTTTCCGTCAATTATCTACCGCTGAAATATTTGTCTTAGATACTGGATCAACTATATATATATATATATATATATATATATATATATATATATATATATATATATATATATATATATATATATATATATATATATATATATATATATATATATATATATATATATATATATAGATTAGTCAAGTGATGAGGAAATTTACAAAGAGCCAAATAAATAAAAGGAGGTTGAAGGAAGAGGAGGGAGTTTAGATAGTTTATCAGTTGCTAAAAAAAAATATTACAGGGTTAGAGAAATTTGTAGAAGAAAAAAAACTAATAAACAAAAGTAGGTTGTATATTGTTGATCCAGTTGCTAAGAAAAATATTTCAGCAGTGAGAAATGTACGGAAGAAGCCTAATAAATAAAGGGAGGTTGAAAAGAAGAGAATAGCGTTTTAGATAGTTTAAAAAGTATAAGGAGGTTGTATATAGTTAATCAGTTGCTAAGAAAAATATTGCAGCGCTAGAAGTTTACAGAAGAAAAAGACAAATATATAAAATGAGGTTGAAGGAAGAGGATAAGCGTATATATATATATATATATATATATATATATATATATATATATATATATATATATATATATATATATATATATATATATATATATATATTTAATTCACCGTACGTAATGTAATCCAGTATAACGAAGATTGCTTTTGTTTGATTTTTGTTTTTCTTTAGTATTTTGTTTTTTTTTATCCGAGTAAAGGTAAAAATTATTAACGATCTCAACACCAAAACCGTCCGACATGTTTTTCTTAACTGTCTTTTAAGAGTAAAACATAGAGTAAAACGAAGACGAAAAGGAAAGAAAAGAAAAAATACAGGAATAATATGCGTCCTTTATTTATCAGGGTTCTTCTGTAAATTTCTCAACTGCTGAAATATTTTTCTTAGCAAATGGATGAATTATATACAACCTCTTTATTTATTAGGCTTTTTCCGTCAATTTTCTACCGCTGAAATATTTGTCTTAGATACTGGATCAACTATATATATATATATATATATATATATATATATATATATATATATATATATATATATATATATATATATATATATATATATATATATATATATATATATATATTATAGGCTGATATATATATATATTTATGAGGTAGTGAAATTTACAGAGGAAGCCAAATTAATAAAAGGAAATTGAAGGAAGAGGAGGGCGTTTAGATAGTTTATCAGTTGCTAAAAAAAATACTACAGGGTTAGAGAAATTTGTTGAAGAAAAAAGACTAATAAACAAAAGTAGGTTGTATACAGTTGATCCAGTTGGTAAGAAAAATATTTCAGCGGTAGAGAAATGTACGGAAGAAGCCTAATCAATATAGGGAGGCTGAAAAAAGAGAATAGCGTTTTATATAGTATAAAAAGTAAAAGGAGGTTGTATATCGTTAATCAGTTGCTAAGAAAAATATTGCAACGCTAGAGAAGTTTACAGAAGAAAAAGCCAAATATATAAAATGAGGGTGAAGGAAGAGGATAGCGTGGATATATATATATATATATATATATATATATATATATATATATAGATATATATATAGATATATATATATAGATATATATATATATATATATATATATATATATATATATATATATATATATATATATATATATATATATATATATATATATATATATATATATATATATATATATATTCACCATGCGTAATGTAATCCAGTATAACGAAGATTTATTTTGTTTTTTCTTTAGTCCGGCAAAAGAATTAACGATCTCAACACCAAAACCGTCAAACATGTTTTTTCTTAACTGTCTTTTAAGAGTAAAATACAGGTAAAACGAAGACGAAAAGGAAGAAAAAAAAAATACAGGAATAGTATGCGTCCTTTATTTGTCAGGTTCTTCTGTAAATTTCTCAACCGCTGAAATATTTTTCCTAGCAACTGGATGAATTATATACAACCTCTTTATTTATTAGGCTTTTTTCAAATCAATTTTCTACCACTGAAATATTTGTCTTAGATACTGGATCAACTTTATATATATATATATATATATATATATATATATATATATATATAAATAAATATATATATATATATATATATATATATATATATATATATATATATATATATATATATATATATATATATATATATATATATAGATATATAGGCTAACAAAAATATTTGTGAGGTAGGGAAATTTACAGAGGAAGCCAAATTAATAAAAGGAAGTTGAAGGAAGAGGAGGGCGTTTAGATAGTTTATCAGTTGCTAAAAAAAATACTACAGGGTTAGAGAAATTTGTAGAAGAAAAAAGACTAATAAACAAAAGTAGGTTGTATATATTTTATCCAGTTGCTAAGAAAAAATATTTCAGCGGTAGAGAAATGTACGGAAGAAGCCTAACAAATAAAGGTAAGTTGAAAGAAGAGAATAGCGTTTTAGATAGTATAATAAGTAAAAGGAGGTTGTATATAGTTAATCAGTTGATAAGAAAAATATTGGAGCGCTAGAGAAGTTTACAGGAGAAAAAAGCAAATATATAAAATGAGGTTGGAGGAAGAGAATACCGTATATATATATATATATATATATATATATATATATATATATATATATATATATATATATATATATATATATATATATATATATATATATATATAATTCACCATACATTATGTAATCCAGTATAACGAAGATTGATTTTGTTTTTTCTTTAGTCCGGCAAAAATTATTAACGATCTCAACACCAAAACCGTCCGACATGTTTTTTCTTAACTGTCTTTTAAAGTAAAACACGAGTAAAACGAAGACGAAAAGGAAGAAAAGAAAAATACAGGAATAGTATGCGTCCTTTATTTATCAGTGTTCTTCTGTAAATTTCTCAACCATGAAATATTTTTCTTAGCAACTGGATGAATTATATAACCTCTTTTATATATATATATATATATATATATATATATATATATATATATATATATATATATATATATATATATATATATATATATAGCCCAAGCTAACAAAAATATTTATGAGGTAGAATTTACAGAAAGCCAAATTAATAAAAGGAAATTGAAGGAAGGAGGAGGCGTTTAGATAGTTTATTAGTTGCTAAAAAAATACTACAGGGTTAGAAAATTGTGAAAGAAAAAGATTAATAAACAAAAGTAGGTTGTATATTGTTGATCCAGTTGCTAAGAAAAATATTTCAGCAGTGAAAATGTACGGAAGAAGCCTAATCAATATAGGGAGGCTGAAAAAGAGAATAGCGTTTTATATAGTATAAAAGTATAAGGAGGTTGTATATCGTTAATCAGTTGCTAAGAAAAATATTGCAGCGCTAGAAGTTTACAGAAGAAAAAAGCCAAATATATAAAATGAGGTTGAAGGAAGAGGATAGCGTATATATATATATATATATATATATATATATATATATATATATATATATATATATATATATATATATATATATATATATATATATATATATATATATATATATATATATATATATATATATATATATATATATATATATATATATATATATATATATATATATATATATATCTCTATATATATATATTCACCGTACATAATGTAATCCAGTATAACGAGATTGATTTTGTTTGTTTATTTCTTTAGTCCGGCAAAGAATTATTAACGATCTCAACACCAAAACCGTCCGACATGTTTTTCTTAACTGTCTTTTAAGAGTAAAACACAGGTAAAACGAAGACGAAAAGGAAGAAAAGAAAAATACAGGAATAATATGCACGTCCTTTATTTATCAGTGTTCTTCTGTAAATTTCTCAACCGCTGAAATATTTTCTTAGCAACTGGATGAATTATACAACCTCTTTATTTATTATTTTTTCCGTCAATTTTCTACCTGAAATATTTGTCTTGAATACTGGATCAACTATATATATATATATATATATATATATATATATATATATATATATATATATATTTTTATATATATATATATATATATATATATATATATAGGCTGACAAAAATATTTATGAGGTAGAGAAATTTACAGAGAAAGCCAAATTAATAAAAGGAAATTGAAGGAAGAGGAGGGCGTTTAGATAGTTTATCAGTTGCTAAAAAAAATACTACAGGGTTAGAGAAATGTGTAGAAGAAAAAAGACTAATAAACAAAAGTAGGTTGTATATAGTTGATCCAGTTGCTAAGAAAAATATTTCAGCGGTAGAGAAATGTACGGAAGAAGCCTAATCAATATAGGGAGGCTGAAAAAAGAGAATAGCGTTTTATATAGTATAAAAAGTAAAAGGAGGTTGTATATCGTTAATCAGTTGCTAAGAAAAATATTGCAGCGCTAGAGAAGTTTACAGAAGAAAAAGCCAAATATATAAAATGAGGTTGAAGGAAGAGGATAGCGTGCATATATATATATATATATATATATATATATATATATATATATATATATATATATGTATATATATATATATATATATATATATATATATATTAATTACCGTACATAATGTAATCAGCATAACGAAGATTGATTTTGTTTTTCTTTAGTCCGGCAAAAATTATTAACGATCTCAACACCAAAACCGTCCGACATGTTTTTCTTAACTGTCTTTTAAGGTAAAACACAGAGTAAAACGAAGACGAAAAGGAAAGAAAAGAAAAATACAGGAATAGTATGCGTCCCTTTATTTATCAGTGTTCTTCTGTAAATTTCTCAACCGCTGAAATATTTTCTAAGCAACTGGATGAATTATATACAACCTCTTTATTTATTAGTCTTTTTTCCGTCAATTTTCTACCGCTGAAATATTTGTCTTAGATACTGGATCAACTATATATATATATATATATATATATATATATATATATATATATATATATATATATATATATATATATATATATATATATATATATATATTTATATATAATTGGCCCAGAGGCTGACAAAAATATTTATGAGGTAGAGAAATTTACAGAGAAAGCCAAATTAATAAATGGAAATTGAAGGAAGAGGATTGCGTTTAGATAGTTTATCAGTTTCTAAAAAAAATACTACATGGTTAGAGATATGTGTAGAAGAAAAAAGACTAATGAACAAAAGTAGGTTGTATATAGTTGATCCAGTTGTTAAGAAAAATATTTCAGCGGTAGAGAAATGTATATAGGGAGGCTGAAAAAGAGAATAGCGTTTTATATAGTATAAAAAGTAAAAGGAGGTTGTATATCGTTAATCAGTTGCTAAGAAAAATATTGCAGCGCTAGAGAAGTTTACAGAAGAAAAAGCCAAATATATAAAATGAGGTTGAAGGAAGAGGATAGCGTGTGTATATATATATATATATATATATATATATATATATATATATATATATATATATCTATATATATATATATCTATATATATCTATATATATATATATATATATATATATATATATATATATACATGTAATGTAATCCAGTATAACGAAGATTTATTTTGTTTTTTCTTTAGTCCGGTAAAGAATTATTAACGATCTCAACACAAAACCGTCCGACATGTTTTTCTTAACTGTCTTTTAAGAGTAAAATACAGGTAAAACGAAGACGAAAAGAAAAGAAAATGAAAATACAGGAAAGGTGTGCACGTCCCTTTATTTGTCAGGTTTCTTTTGTAAATTTCTCAACCGCTGAAATATTTTTTTTAGCAACTGGATGAATTATATACAACCTCTTTATTTATTAGGCTTTGTCTCCGTCAATTTTCTACCGCTGAAGTATTTGTCTTAGATACTGGATCAACTATATATATATATATATATATATATATATATATATATATATATATATATATATATATATATATATATATATATATATATAATTAGTCCAAGGCTAACAAAATATTTATGAGGTAGAGAAATTTACAGAAAGCCAAATTAATAAAAGGAAATTGAAGGAAGAGGAGGGCGTTTAGATAGTTTATCAGTTGCTAAAAAAATACTACAGGGTTAGAGAAATTTGTAGAAAAAAGACTAATAAACAAAAGTAGGTTGTATATAGTTGATTCAGTTGCTAAGAAAAATATTTCAGCTGTGAAATGTACGGAAGAAGCCTAATAAATAAAGGGAGGTTGAAAGAAAGAGAATAGCGTTTTAGATAGTATAATAATTAAAAGGAGGTTGTATACAGTTAATCAGTTACTAAGAAAAATATTGCTGCGCTAGAGAAGTTTACAGAAGAAAAAAGACAAATATATAAAATGAGTTTGAAGGAAGAGGATAGCGTGTATATATATATATATATATATATATATATATATATATATATATATATATATATATATATATATATATATATATATATATATATATATATATATATATATATATATATATATATATATATATATATATATATATATATATATATATATATATATATATATATATATATATATATATATTGTAATCAGTATAACGAAGATTGATTTTGTTTTTTCTTTAGTCCGGCAAGGGAATTATTAACGATCTCAACACAAAACCGTCCGACATGTTTTTCTTAACTGTCTTTTAGAGTAAAACATGAGTAAAACGAAGACGAAAAGGAAGAAAAGAAAAAATACAGGAATAGTATGCGTCCTTTATTTATCAGTGTTCTTCTGTAATTTCTCAACCGCTGAAATATTTTCTTAGCAACTGGATGAATTATATACAACCTCTTTATTTATTAGTTTTTTTCCGTCAATTATCTACTGAAATATTTGTCTTGAATACTGGATCAACTATATATATATATATATATATATATATATATATATATATATATATATATATATATATATATATATATATATATATATATATATATATATATATATAATTGGCCCAGAGGCTGACAAAAATATTTATGAGGTAGAGAAATTTACAGAGAAAGCCAAATTAATAAAAGGAAATTGAAGGAAGAGGAGGGCGTTTAGATAGTTTATCAGTTGCTAAAAAAAATAGTAGCTACAGGGTTAGACTTAGAGAAATGTGTAGAAGAAAAAAGACTAATAAACAAAAGTAGGTTGTATATAGTTGATCCAGTTGCTAAGAAAAATATTTCAGCGGTAGAGAAATGTACGGAAGAAGCCTAATCAATATAGGGAGGCTGAAAAAAGAGAATAGCGTTTTATATAGTATAAAAAGTAAAAGGAGGTTGTATATCGTTAATCAGTTGCTAAGAAAAATATTGCAGCGCTAGAGAAGTTTACAGAAGAAAAAGCCAAATATATAAAATGAGGTTGAAGGAAGAGGATAGCGTATATATATATATATATATATATATATATATATATATATATATATATATATATATATGTATATATATATATATATAATTCACCATGCATATATAATCCAGTAGAACGAAGATTTATTTTTGTTTTTCTTTAGTCCGAAAAGAATTATTAACGATCTCAACACCAAAAACCGTCCGACATGTTTTTTCTTAACTGTCTTTTAAGAGTAAAAACACGAGTAAAACGAAGACGAAAAGGAAGAAAAGAAAAATACAGGAATAGTATGCACGTCCTTTATTTATCAGGTTTCTTCTGTAAATTTCTCAACCGCTGAAATATTTTCTTAGCAACTGGATGAATTATATACAACCTCTTTATTTGAAACCTTTTTTCGTCAATACTGGATCAACTATATATATATATATATATATATATATATATATATATATATATATATATATATATATATATATATATATATATATATATATATATATATATATATATATATATATATATATATATATATATATATATATATATATAAAAATATTTATGAGGTAGAGAAATTTACAGAGAAAGCCAAATTAATAAAAGGAAATTGAAGGAAGAGGAGGGCGTTTAGATAGTTTATCAGTTGCTAAAAAAAATACTACAG
>NC_066554.1:1579191-1591691 GCF_024679095.1 Eriocheir sinensis | reverse complement strand
TAAAAATACAGGAATAGTATGCACGTCCCTTTATTTATCAGGGTTCTTCTGTAAATTTCTCAACCGCTGAAATATTTTTCTTAGCAACTGGATAAATTATATACTCTTTATTTATTAGCTTTTTCCGTATCCGTCAATATATATACTTGAATACTGGATCATATATATATATATATATATATATATATATATATATATATATATATATATATATATATATATATATATATATATATATATATATATATATATATATTAGCCACAGGCTAACAAAAATATTTATAAGGTAGAGAATTTACAGAAGACAAATTAATAAAAGGAAATTTAAGGAAGAGGAGGGCGTTTAGATAGTTTATCAGTTGCTAAAATAATACTATAGGGTTAGAGAAATTTGTAGAAGAAAAAAGACTAATAAACAAAAGTAGGTTGTATATAGTTGATTCAGTTGCTAAGAAAAATATTTCAGCTGTAGAGAAATGTACGGAAGAAGCCTACTAAAAAAGGGAGGTTGAAAGAAGAGAATAGCGTTTTAGATAGTATAAAAAGTAAAAGGAAGTTGTATATAGTTAATCAATTGCTAAGAAAAATATTGCAGCGCTAGAGAAGTTTACAGAAGAAAAAGCCAAATATATAAAATGAGGTTGAAGGAAGAGTATAGCGTGTATATATATATATATAGATATATATATATATATATATATATATATATATATATATATATATATATATATATATATATATATATATATATATATATATATATATATATATATATATATATATATATATATATATATATATATATATATATATATATATATATATTCAACACCAAAACCGTCCATGTTTTTTCTTAACTGTCTTTTAAGAGTAAAACACGAGTAAAACGAAGACGAAAAAGGAAAGAAAAGAAAAATACAGGAATAGTATGCACGTCCCTTTATTTATCAGTGTTCTTCTGTAAATTTCTCAACCGCTGAAATATTTTTCTTTAGCAACTGGATGAATTATATACAACCTCTTTATTTATTAGTCTTTTTTCCGTCAATTTTCTACTGCTGAACTATATATATATATATATATATATATATATATATATATATATATATATATATATATATATATATATATATATATATATAATTACCCAGGCTGACAAAATATTTATGAGGTAGAGAATTTACAGAAAGCCAAATTAATAAAAGGAAATTGAAGGAAGAGGAGGGCGTTTAGATGGTTTATCAGTTGCTAAAAAAAATACTACAGGGTTAGAAAATGTGAAGAAAAAAGACTAATAAACAAAAGTAGGTTGTATATAGTTGATCCAGTTGCTAAGAAAAATATTTCAGCAGTAAGAAATGTACGGAAGAAGCCTAATCAATAATAGGGAGGCTGAAAAGAGAATAGCGTTTAGATAGTATAAAAAAGTAAAAGGAGGTTGTATATCGTTAATCAGTTGCTAAGAAAAATATTGCAGCGCTAGAGAAGTTTACAGAAGAAAAAGCCAAATATATAAAATGAGGTTGAAGGAAGAGGATAGCGTGTATATATATATATATATATATATATATATATATATATATATATATATATATATATATATATATATATATATATATATATATATATATTCATATATATATATAATGTAATCAGCATAACGAAGATTTATTTTTGTTTTTTTCTTTAGTCCGGCAAAGAATTATTAACGATCTCAACACCAAAACCGTCCGACATGTTTTTTCTTAACTGTCTTTTAAGAGTAAAATACGAGTAAAACAAAGACGAAAAGGTAAGAAAATAAAAAATACAGGAATAGTGTGCACGTCCCTTTATTTGTCAGGTTTCTTCTGTAAATTTCTCAACCGCTGAAATATTTTTCTTAGCAACTGGATGAATTATATACAACCTCTTTATTTATTAGGCTTTTTTTCCGTCAATTTTCTACCGCTGAAATATTTGTCTTAGATACTGGATCAACTATATATATATATATATATATATATATATATATATATATATATATATATATATATATATATATATATATATATATATATATATATATATATATATAATTGGTCCACAGGCTAACTAAAATATTTATGAGGTAGAGAAATTTACAGAGGAAGCCAAATTAATAAAAGGAAATTGAAGGAAGAGGAGGGCGTTTAGATAGTTTATCAGTTGCTAAAATAATACTATAGGGTTAGAGAAATTTGTAGAAGAAAAAAGACTAATAAACAAAAGTAGGTTGTATATAGTTGATTCAGTTGCTAAGAAAAATATTTCAGCTGTAGAGAAATGTACGGAAGAAGCCTACTAAAAAAGGGATGTTGAAAGAAGAGAATAGCGTTTTAGATAGTTAAAAAAGTAAAAGAGTTATATAGTTAATCAATTGCTAAGAAAAATATTGCAGCGCTAGAAGTTTACAGAAGAAAAATAAATATATAAAATGAGGTTGAAGGAAGAGTATAGCGTATATATATATATATATATATATATATATATATATATATATATATATATATATATATATATATATATATATATATATATATATATATGCATAATGTAATCAGCATAACGAAGATTGATTTTTGTTTTTTCTTTAGTCCGGCAAAATTATTAACGATCTCAACACCAAAACCGTCAAACATGTTTTTCTTAACTGTCTTTAAGAGTAAAACACAGGTAAAACAGAGACGAAAAGGAAAGAAAAGAAAAAATACAGGAATACTATGCACGTCCCTTTGTTATCAGTGTTCTTCTGTAAATTTCTCAACCGCTGAAATATTAATAACTTTGAAATATATACAACCTTATCTTTTTTTATCAATTTTCTTTGAAATATTTGTCTTAGATACTGGATCAACTATATATATATATATATATATATATATATATATATATATATATATATATATATATATATATATATATATATATATATATATATATATATATATATATAGAAAGGCTGACAAAAAATATTTATGAGTAGAGAAATTTACAGAAAGCCAAATTAATAAAAAGGAAATTGAAGGAAGAGGAGGGCGTTTAGATAGTTTATCAGTTGCTAAAAAAAATACTACAGGGTTAGAAATGTGAAGAAAAAAAGACTAATAAACAAAGAATTAGGTTGTATATAGTTGATCCAGTTCGTAAGAAAAATATTTCAGCGGTAGAGAAATGTACGGAAGAAGCCTAATCAATATAGGGAGGCTGAGAAAAAGAGAATAGCGTTTATATAGTATAAAAGTAAAAAGAGGTTGTATATCGTTAATCAATTGCTAAGAAAATATTTGCACTAGAGAAGTTTACAGAAGAAAAGCCAAATATATAAAATGAGGTTGAAGGAATAGGATAGTGTATATATATATATATATATATATATATATATATATATATATATATATATATATATATATATATATATATTGATCAAGTTGGTAAGGAAAATATTGCAACAGTAGAAATTAACAGAAGAAATAGCCTATTATATAAAAGGAGGTTAAGGAAGATATTAGCGTATATATATATATATATATATATATATATATATATATATATATATATATATATATATATATATATATATATATATATATATATATATATTCACCGTACGTAATGTAATCCAGTATAACGAAGATTTATTTTGTTTTTTCTTTTAGTCCGGCAAGAATTATTAACGATCTCAATACAAAACCGTCCGACATGTTTTTTCTTAACTGTCTTTAAGAGTAAAATACAGTAAAACGAAGACGAAAAGGAAAGAAAATAAAAATACAGGAATAGTGTGCACGTCTCTTTGTTATCAGGGTTCTTCTGTAAATTCTCCAACCGCTGAAAATTTTTCTTAGCAACTGGATGAATTATATATACAACCTCTTTATATTAGGTTTTTCAATTCTACCGCTGAAATATTTGTCTTAGATACTGGATATATATATATATATATATATATATATATATATATATATATATATATATATATATATATATATATATATATATATATATATATATATATATATATATATATATATATATATATATATATATATATATATATATATATATATATATATATATATAGCTAACAAAATATTGATAGGAAAGAAATTTACAAAGGGAGCCAAATTAATAAAAAAAATTGAAGGAAAGAGAGGAAGCGTTTAGATGGTTTATCACTTTGCTAAAAAATACTACAGGGTTAGAAATTTGAAGAAAAAAGATTAATAAACAAAGTAGGTTTATATTGTTGATCCAGTTGCTAAGAAAAATATTTCAGCAGTGAAGAAATGTACGGAAGAAGCTAATAAATAAAGGGAGGTTGAAAAAGAAAAGAAATAGCGTTTTAGATAAGTTTAAAAAAAGTATAAGGAGGTTGTATATAGTTAATCAGTTGCTAAGAAAATATTGCAGCGCTAGAAGTTTACAGAAGAAAAAGACAAATATATAAAATGAGGTTGAAGGAAGAGATATATATATATATATATATATATATATATATATATATATATATATATATATATATATATATATATATATATATATATATATATATATATATATATATATATTTAATTCACCACGTACATGTAATAATCCAGTATAACGAAGATTGATTTTGTTTTTCTTTAGTCCGGCAAAAAATTGTTAACGATCTCAACACCAAACCGTCCGACATGTTTTTCTTAACTGTCTTTTAAGAGTAAAACGAGTAAAACATGAAAAGACGAAAAAGGAAAAGAAAAGAAAAATACAGGAATAATATGCGTCCCTTTATTTATCAGTGTTCTTCTGTAATTTCTCAACTTGAAATATTTTCTTAACAACTTGATGATATAACCTCTTTATTATTAGCTTTTATTCAATTTTCGACCGCTGAAATATTTGTCTTAGATACGTTATCAACTATATATATATATATATATATATATATATATATATATATATATATATATATATATATATATATATATATATATATATAATATATATAAGGCTGACAAAAATATTTATGAGGGTAGTAGAAATTTACAGAAAGCCAAATTAATAAAGGAAATTGAAGAAAGGAAGAGGAGGGCGTTTAGATAGTTTATCAGTTGCTAAAAAATACTACAGGGTTAGAAATTTGTTGAAGAAAAAAAGACTAATAAACAAAAAGTGGGTTGTATACTATAGTTGATCCAGTTGGTAAGAAAAATATTTCAGCGGTGAGAAATGTACGGAAAGCCCTGATCAATATAGGGGCTGAAAAAAGAGAATAGCGTTTTATATAGTATAAAAAGTAAAGAGAGGTTGTATATCGTTAATCAGTTGCTAAGAAAAAATATTGCAGCTAGAAGTTTACAGAAAAGAAAAAGCCAAATATATGTAAATGAGGTTGAAGGAAAGAGGATAGCGTGTATATATATATATATATATATATATATATATATATATATATATATATATATATATATATATATATATATATATATATATATATATATATATATATATATATATATATAATGTAATGTAATGATATAACGAGATTTATTTTTTGTTTTCTTTAGTCAAAGCAAAGAATTATTAACGATCTCAACACCAAAACCGTCAAGACATGTTTTCTTAACTGTCTTTTTAAGAGTAAAATACAGAGTAAAACAAAGACGAAAAGGTAAGAAAATAAAAAATACAGGAATAGTGTGCATATATATATATATATATATATATATATATATATATATATATATATATATATATATATATATATATATATATATTCATATATATATAATTGGCTTTTCCTCTGATTAAACTTCTTCCCGTAGCTTCTCTAGCGCTTTAATATTTTTCTTGTAACAACCTGAACGACTATACAACCTCCTTTTTTATACTACCTAAAACGCTTTGCTTATTAGTCACTTTTACTGTAGCTGGCTCGATCAACTACATATATCTAACTATATATATATATATATTTGGCAAGTTGATACGTGAGCAATTTTGATTATATATATATATATATATATATATATACACACATCCTCTTCCTTCAATTTCTTTTGATTAAATTTGGCTTTCTCTGTAAATTCTCTACCTAAAATATTTTGTCTGACCTCTGAATTTATATATATATATATATATATATATATATATATATATATATATATATATATATATATATATAGTTGACAGTATCTAGACAAATATTTCAGCGGTAGAAAATTGACGGAAAAAAGAACTAATATAATAAATAAGAGTTGTATATAATTCATCAAGTTGCCCTAAGAAAAATATTTCAGCAGTTGAGAAATTTACAGAAGAACACTGATAAATAAAGGATACTATTCCTGTATTTTTTCTTTTCTTTTCTTTGCCTAAATCTTCATTTTACTCGTGTTTACTCTTAAAAGACAGTTAAGAAAAAACATGTCAGACAGTTTAGTGTTGAGATCGTTAATAATTCTTTGCCAGACTAAAGAAAAACTAAAGAAAAAAAAAAATCAATTCGTTACCGTTATGCTGGATTACATTATAGAATGAATTAAAATGATATATATACATATATATATATATATATATATATATATATATATATATATATATATATATATATATATATATATATATATATATATATATATATATATTATATATATATATAGTGATATATATATATATATATATATATATATATATATATATATATATATATATATATATATATATATATATATATATATATATATATATATATATATATATATATATATATATATATATATATATATATATATATATATATATATATATATATATTTCAACCTCATTTATATGTTGGCTTTTCTTCATAAACTTCTCTAGCGCTGCAATATTTTTCTTAGCAATTGATTAACTATATACAACTTCCTTTTACTTTTTATACTATCTAAAACGCTATTCTCTTCTTTCAACCTCCTTTATTTATTAAAACTATTTTTCATTTATATCTCTACAGCATGAAACTTTTTCTTAACAACTGAATCAACTAGATACAGCCTGCTTTTGTTTATTAGTCTTTTTTCTTCTACAAATTTCTCTAACCCTATAGTATTATTTTAGCAACTGATAAACTATCTAAACCTCATTCTATATATTTGGCTTTTTCTTCTGTAAACTTCTCCAGCGCTGCAATATTTTTCTTAGGAACTGATTAACGATATACAACCTACTTTTACTTTTTATACTATATAAAACGCTATTCCCTTCTTTCAACCTCCCTTTATTTATTAGGCTTCTTTCGTACATATCTCTACCGCTGAAATTTTTTTCTTAGCAACTGGATCAACTATATATACAACCTACTTTTGTTTAGTCTCTTTTCTTCTACAAATTCTCTCTAACCCATAGTATTTGTTTAACAACTAGTAAACTATCTAAACCCTTCTCTTCCTTCAATTTCCTTTATTAATTGGTAGCTTACTCTGTAATTTCTCTACCTCATAATTATTTTTATTATCATCTGGGCCAAATTTATATGTATATATATATATATATATATATATATATATATATATATATATATATATATATATATATATATATATATATATATATATATATATATATATATAGAGGCTAACAAGAAAAATAAAGAAAAGGAAAACTTGAACGAATAGCATTTGAATAGTATAAAAAAAAGGAAGGTTGTATATAGTTAATCGATTATGAAATATTTAACTGAAATTTACAGAAGAAAAATAAATATATAAAATTTAGTTGAAGGAAGACGATGGCCGACAATATATATATATATATATATATATATATATATATATATATATATATATATATATATATATATATATATATATATATATATATATATATATATATATATATATATATATATATATATATATATATATATATATATATATATATATATACTTTAATTCACCGTACGTATATGTAATCCAGTATAACGAAGATATATTTTTGTTTTATCTTTAGTCTGAAAAAGAATTATTAACGATCTCAACACCAAAACAGATCCGACATGTTTTTTTCTTAACTGTGTCTTTAAGAGTAAAAACACAGGAGTAAAACTGAGGACGAAAATTAAAAGAAAAAGAAAAAATACAGGGAATAGTATGCACGTCCCTTTATTAATCAGGGTTTCTTCTGTAAATTTCTCAACCTGCCTGAAATATTTTTTCTTAGCAACTTGGATGAGATATATACAACCTCTGAATTATTATGCTTTTTTTTTCCGTCATTTTCACCGCTTAAATATTTGCTTCCTTGAGCAACAGATTGAAGCTTTTTCGTCAGTTTTCTACCGCTGAAATATTTCTCTTGAATACTGGATCAACTATATATATATATATATATATATATATATATATATATATATATATATATATATATATATATATATATATATTTAAAAATTAGCCCAGAGTATTAACAAAAATATTTATGAGGTAGAAAAATTTACCAGAAAGAAGCCAAATTAATAAAAGGAAATTTAAGGAAAAGAGAGAGGGCGTTTGAATAGTTTATCAGTTGCTTACTAAAAAATACTACAGGGTTAGGAGAAATTTGTAGAAGAAAAAGACTAATACAAACAAAAAGTGAGCTGAACAGGTTGGTAAGACAGTTGATCTGGTTGCTAAGAAAAATATTTCAGCAGTGAAGAAATATATGGGAAGAAAGCCTATCATGTCAAGGAGAGAAGGAAAAAGAAGAGAGAATAAGCGTTTTAGATAGTATAAAAAGTAAAGGAGGCTGTATATAGTTAATAAGTTACTAAGAAAAACACAGCAGCATAGAGAAGTTCTACAAATAAAAAGCCAAATATATAAAATTAGGTTGAAAGATATATATATATATATATATATATATATATATATATATATATATATATATATATATATATATATATATATATATATAGGAAAGGATAGCATATATATATATATATATATATATATATATATATATATATATATATATATATATATATATATATATATATATATATATATATATATATATATATATATATATCACTTAGTTCACCGTACGTAATGTAATCCAGTATAACGAAGATTTATTTTTGTTTTTATCTTTTAGTCCAGCGAAATTATTAACGATCTCAACACCAAAACCGTCCGACATGTTTTTTCTTAACTGTCTTTTAAGAGTAAAACACGAGTAAAACGAGGACGAAAATTAAAGAAAAGAAAAAATGAAGGAATAGTATGCACGTCCCTTTATTTTCTTATCAAGGTTCTTCTGTAAATTTCTCAACCGCTAGAAATATTTTTCTTAGCAACTGGATGAATTATATACAACCTTCTTTATTTATTAGGGCTTTTTTCCGTCAATTTTCTAACTAACTGAAATATTTGTCTTGAATACTGGATCAACTATATATATATATATAGATATATATATATATATATATATATATATATATATATATATATATATATATATATATATATATATATATATATATATATATATATATATATATATATATATATATATATATATATATATATTTAAAAATTAGCCCAGAGGCTAACAAAAATATTTATGAGGTAGAGAAATTTGCAGAGGAAGCCAAATTAATAAAAGGAAATTTAAGGATGAGGAGGGCGTTTAGATAAATTATCAGTTGCTAAAAAAAATACTACAGGGTTAGAGAAATTTGTAGAAGAAAAAAGATTTACTAATAAAAAGTAGGTTAATACACATAGTTGATCTGGTTATATAAGAAAAAATATTTCAGTGGTAGAGAAATGTAACGGAAGAAGCCTAATAAATAAAGGGAGGTTGAAAAGAAAGAGAATAGCGTTTTAGATAGTATAAAAAAGTAAAAGGAGGTTGTATATAGTTAATCAGTTGCTTAGAAAAATATTGCAGCGCTAGAGAAGTTTACAAAACTGAAGAAAGCAAATATATAAAAATTAGGTTGAAGGTATATATATAGGATAGCGTATATATATATATATATATATATATATATATATATATATATATATATATATATATATATATCACTTTAATTCACCGAACTTAATGTAATACAGAATAACTAAGATTTATTTTTTTTTTTATCTTTAGTAAGGCAAAGAATTATTAACTATCTCAACACCAAAACCGTCCGACATGTTTTTCTTAACTGTCTTTTTAAGAGTAAAACACACAGAGTAAAACGAGGACGAAAAATAAAAGAAAAGAAAAATACAGGAATAGTATGTGCACCGTCCCTTTATTTATCAGGTTCTTCTTGTAAATTTCAACCGCTGAAATATTTTTCTTAGTGTACTGGATGAATTATATACAACCTCTTTATTTATTAGGCTTTTTTTCCGTCAATTTTCTACCAACTGAAATATTTCTCTTAGATACTGGATCAATCTATATATATATATATATATATATATATATATATATATATATATATATATATATATATATATATATATATATATATTAAAAATTAGCCCAAAGAGCTAATAAAAATATTTATGAGGTAGAGAAATTTACAGAGAAGCTTAAATTAATAAAAGGAAAATTTAAGGAAGAGGAGGGCGTTTAGATAGTTTATCAGTTGCTAAAAAAAATACTACAGGGTTAGAAATTTGTGAAAAAAGACTAATATACAAAAATGGGTTGTACATAGTTGATCTAGTTGCTAAGAAAAATATTTCAGCAGTGAAGAAATGAACGGAAGAAGCCTAATAAATAAAGGGAGGTTGAAAGAAGAGAATAGCGTTAGGAACGTATAAAAAAGTAAAGAGTTGTATACAGTTGTTTGCTAAGAAAAAATATTGCAGCACTAGAGAAGTTTACAGAAGCTAAAGCCAAATATAGGTTAAAATTAGGATTGAAGGGAAGATATATATATATATATATATATATATATATATATATAGATATATATATATATATATATATATATATATATATATATATATATATTTATTTATTTATATATATCATATATATTCACACTGTACGTATATGTATATCCATATAACGAAAAGATTTATTTTGTTTTTTATCTTTAGTCCAAAGCAAAAAAGAATTATTAACGATCTCGAACACCAAAAAGCAAATCCGACATGTTTTTCTTAACTGTCTTTTAAGAGTAAAAACACAGAGTAAAACGAGGACGAAAATTAAGAGAAAAGAAAAAATACAGGAATAGTGCATGCACGTCCCTTTATTTATCAGAGTTCTTCTGTAAATTTCTCAACCGCTGAAATATTTTTTCTGCAACTGGATGTAATTATATACAACCTGCTATTTATTAAAAGGCTTTTTTTCCGTCAATTTTCTACCGCTGAAATATTTGTCTTGAATACTGGATCAACTACTGATCAACTATATATATATATATATATATATATATATATATATATATATATTTAAATATTCAGCCTAGAGGCTAACAAAAATATTTATGAGGTAGAAAAAATTTACAGAGGAAAAGCCAAATTAATAAAAGGAAATTTAAGGAAGAGGAGGGCGTTTAGATAGTTTATCAGTTGCTAAAAAATACTACAGGGTTAGAGGGTGTAGAAAGAAAACTAATACAAAAAAGTAGGTTATACACTTGATTGATCTGGTTGCTAAAGAAAAATATTTCAGCAGTGAAATGTACGGAAGAAGCCTATTAATAAAGGAGGTTGAAAGAAGAGAATAGCGTTTAGATAGTATAAAAAGTAAAGGAGGTTGTATATAGTTAATCAGTTCTTCAAGAAAAATATTGCAGCGCTAGAGAAGTTTACAGAAGAAAAAGCCACAATATATAAAAATTTAGGTTGATATATATAGGATATATATATATATATATATATATATATATATATATATATATATATATATATATTATATATATATATATATATATATATATATATATATATATATATATATATATATATATATATATATATATATATATATATTTATATATATTATTTTAATTCACCGTACGTAATGTAATTCAGTATAACGAAGATTTATTTTGTTTTTATCTTTTAGTCCGGCAAAGAATTATTAACGATCTCAACACCAAAAACCGTCCGACATATGTTTTCTTTTAACTGTCTTTTTAAGAAGTAAACACAGGTAAAACGAGGACGAAAATTAAAGAAAAAGAAAAAATACAGGAATAGTATGCACATTCCCTTTATTTATCAGAAAGTTTCTTCATAAATTCTCAACCACTGAAATATTTTTATAGCAACTGGATGAATTATATACAACCTCTTTATTAGGCTTTCCATATTTATATATATATATATATATATATATATATATATATATATATATATATATATATATATATATATATATATATATATATATATATATATATATATATATATTAGAAGGCTAACAAAAAATATTTATGAGGTAGAGAATTTGCAGAGGAGCCAAATTAATAAAAAGGAAATTTAAGGGAGAGAGCTTTAGATAGATTATCAGTTGCTAAA